>NC_028458.1:10616223-10628062 GCF_000263155.2 Setaria italica | reverse complement strand
CGGGTGCGTGATGACGTTTGTCCTCCGCTTCGAGTTTGGCCTGCTGTTGCTTCTCTTGCTCCAGCCTTTCCTTGCGAGCTGCTGAATGTACGTGCCATACCCATGTAGCCGAGAGTCGCCTGAGAATACTCCACTTCACCGCAGAGCCCATGCCGGCGGGGATCTCGGTGCCCGTGCTCCGAATCACCTGGGGAGCAGTGGTGGTCGCCTCTGAGCGTCAAAAAGGGATCGCAGCCCTCAACCCCCCGGGGATGAAGGGGACTTTCCTAGCAGAAATTTGCACACCCGAGCTCGAGTTCCGAGCTAGGCAGGGGAATCGCGGAGGCCCCAGCAAGATTTCTTCTCGGGGGAGAAAGGGGCGAGGAACAGGCAGTAGAAGTAGAAGAAGAGTCACCGCTGGCAAGTGAGGACCAGTGTGCCGGACTAGGTGGGCATTTATAGCGGGGCCTGCGCCGCCCCTGTCGTCCATCTCTTTTGCGTTCGACGGCCCAGATCCGCTCCGGCGCGGGACGTTCCAACTCTCTCTGACCGGGTTCCCCCATGAGGCGACGTCCGATCCGCTCTGTGTCCACGCGGCAGAAATCGGAGACATGACTGCACGGAAGTCACTTCTGTACAGATTTTTTTCCCCCCGTCCGGTGTGGCTCCACATCACCTGCTCACGGCCTATGCGCGCGACGTGGACTGCCGGGGAGCCGCGCGGGCCCCACCTGTCAGTACTTGCTGCACGGCGCGAATGTCATGTGACCGGCTACTTTTATTGCGAGGGATAGATGGATACGCCGATATGCCATCTGTAATGGCCGTGCCTGCCTGCACACATTCTTCATCCCGTTCGAGGATATACGGTTTGCATTTGCAAGGTAAATTTTTTGCAAGGGAGTTATCTCATGGTTAAAGTGAAAAACAGGCTTATGCAACGTATATTTGATGGATTTGGCGTGGAATTCGTTTCGTATCTCGACAATGCTAGATTTGGCGAATTTAAGGAGAAAAGTGACGGTTAAGCCGGTATATCGGAAACGTCATGCATTGAAACGGATGCAAGGCATGAAAGGACACCGATTGGCGGTTACTTGATAAAAACGTTGTGTATTTTTGAAAATTAGCCTTCGATGAGTTTTGTCGTTTTGTACGAGGTGGAGCGGCTAGTTTCACCTCGTTCATGTATGTACATAGTTTTCTTTTTGGAATGTACCAATGCAAGGATTGATCTGATGGTTAAGAGGGAAAAGACAACGGATGCAATATGTATTGAGGAATGTGGCGCGAAATTCGAATTTTCCATATCACGACAAATGTTAGATCTGGCATATTGAAGGAGAAAAGCGACCGTTGAACCTGTATCAGTGAAGCGTCATCCATAGGAATAGATAAGATGCACGAAACGACAAACACATTAGCGGTTACTTGGTAAAATCGTTGCATGTTTATAAAAAATAGCCTATGAATGAAGAATTTGTTGTTTATATAGGGTGGAGTGGCTAGTCTCATCAATTTAATCACAAAAGGTTTTATTGAGCGTCGACGATTTCCATGTGGTCACATGGAGTTGGATTCGGAAGGAGGAAGTTGTTATGCAAGATGCACCTTAGTGCATGATATATCTCTATGAGACAAAGGCAAATATTGTTGGCGGTTATTTTAATTCATATTTTTTTTAAAAAATCTAAATCAAATCCCTTAGTAAGACTCGGGAGGGCATTGTTGTAGTTGTGGATATAAAACAGTAGGTAGAACTGATGAGTTTCCACTTTCGCTCATCTCTGCTTGTGTTTTAGAAAAGGAAAATATTGACAGACAGGCCGTTGACAGCTAGGCCGTTTAGGCGCGGCCAAGGATAAGGATCCAGAAAAAGGTGGAAAAAGGAATATGCACACAACGTGGAAGGTGTAGGAGCAGCAAGGACTCCATCTAGCAGTGCTGGTGCAAATGTCATGCCCGGTTGATTTATTAATTACAATGGTAGATGGATACGTTGATCTGCAGTCGGTTATACATTCTGGTCATCCCGTTCATATATATACATGCAGCGCGGTTTTGCGCTTGGAAGACATTTTCAATGTAAGGGTGTTGATCTTACGGTTAAGAGAAAAGGCGTTGGATGTATTTATGCAACACACGTCTGATGGATTTGGGTGAAATTTGTTTCTCCCGTGTCATGACAATGCTATAGACTTGGTGAATTTGAGGAGAAAAGTGACCCTCATTAAGCCGGTGCAGGTGAAACTTCATGTATGAAATGACAATTGATGGGTAGTTACTTGATAAAGCCATTGCATATTTACGACAATTGATTGTTTCTCCCGTATCGTGACAATGCTCCTATGTGCATGATATTATATCTATGAGACAAATGTGAACAGTATTTTTGTAGAATATTAATTTGAACTTATAAATTCATAGATCAATTTCTTAACAAGAGTACAGAATAAGTGGAACCGAAGATTTTTCATCTCGCTCGTCTTTTGGAGAGGGGGGGGGGGGGGGGGGGGCAGGGGGATCTTTGCTTGTTGAGTTGAAAATAGAAAATCTTGATCAGGAGAGCCCGAAGGCAGCACAGTCGTTGGCCCAAGTCGTTAAACTGCTGAAGGAGCAAAAAATAAAAAATAAATAAATAAAAGTGGCGTCGCCCGGACTCGAACCGGAGACCTTCAGTGTGTTAGACTGACGTGATAACCAACTACACCACGACACCATGCTAGATTTATCAAGCTTGACACATATAATAATTTTATATTATTCAAATTTCTATCTCAAAAAAGCTGAAATAACCTTTGGTATTTAGTTCATAATCGCATCATGTATATCAAGCAACTATCGTGGCCAAAACATCAAAGTTGCTAATGTTTGTCAATAACTCGGTATATATGTATCTTTTTTTCACTACTAATTAATTAAACACACTAGGACGACAGAGGCGCCCGTGCAGGTCCTCGTTTGTTCATGCAGTTTTCTTTATAAATATATTAACCCGTTCTATCTGCACGACTGCACCGTTGAAGATGTCTTCTGGTATCCTTTAATTTGTATATTTAAATATTAAAACCGACCTTTCTGCGTCACTGAAGATGTGTTCTGGTGGTAATTGATCTTTCGAGACGTGTTTGGTGCTGGGCTCAAATCCACTTCCACATTTTTGTTTCGTCATTTATTATTTCTCCCTACCATGCGCAGGCAGGCCTGCCTAGGCTGGGCCTTAATTTCACACAAGTGGCGGCTCGGCGCCGATCGAGCTGCCTGCCATGGCCATGCTCCACTGTCTTCGCCGTATCCAGCTGCTTTCTCCCCTCGTACCGCACCGGCATGAGGTTTCCTTGAAGCCAGGCGAGTTCGCCGCTTCGTCCTCGCCGTCGCGCACCATCGCCCCTGAGCCGAACACTGTCGCCGCTGCTCTAAAGGTCACCGCGGTCAAAGCCTGCCACAGATAAGCACGCCGTCTTCCACGTCTCCGATTCCTCCGCTTCCCGGCCTTCCCCGTTCGTCGGAACTCACTTTCTCAGAGTTCGGCCATGGCCGACCGCCGGGGGAAGCAGAGCCGAGCACTCCACTCCTGTCTGACTGTCTCTCTGTCTTTCTATCTTCGGCCTAATGCCATATAAGTTGGCCCACAAAGCTTTCTCTAAAAGCTCACTCAGTTGGAAACCAAGCCTAGTCAGTCAGTCAACAAGCTTAGCCCGTTAGCCGTATCTCCTCCCTTTCTATTAGGCCGTTTTATGGACCGGCCATGGGGTCGAAGCTTGGACCACGACGAACTGCATGTTAAGTCAGGCCCACGAAGACAAACAGGTCAAATCTCAACCAGACTAGAAGGCCCATCAAATTTTCCGGCCATGAACCATGGAGAGCAGTCAACTTTCCATAGTACGTTAGTTTCTGAGTCTAGGATTTTTATGATGATCTTTTATACTGGTCCCTATTGTAAGCATATGCTGTTTAAAGTTGCAGTTCACCCCGATGCCCTGGATTCTCATGGACATAAAGCTCCACTGGCTAAGATTCAACTCAAGGATCCGTTTGTTATTATAGGGTCCAATTCATCGCTCTTTCCTATTTCAATACCTATATGTTAAATAATCAATTTCTTGTGTCCTTGTTTTATGCATTTTTTTTCTCTCAACTTAAAAGATCCATTTCGCTGTCCTTTTAGAATTTCTATTGTAATGTTGATATTTTTTTATATTTTTGCGAGGATATTGATATTGTTTATAAATGATCGAGAACTTGAAATATTATTTAGAAGTTAACTCTTATTAATTACTTCCTTTGTGTCATCGATGTTCATTTGTGCCGCTATTTGGAGATAATAGTATAAAAGATATATTTTGCGAGTGAAAAGTAAGCCTAAAGAATCCCTGGCATCGAGTTCGTCCTAAGACCTTGCAAATTATACAGACCGTCTTGGCTTACTATACCCAAACAAACATTTCAAGCTACCCGCAAAAGAGTATATACACGGAAATGAGGAAATGAGTAACCTACGTCTTCCCCATGTCACCAAGATTTCTTTTGTAGAGAGTATATAGCCTATTTGAACTATCAGTCGATTCACTGGTCCAACCACTGCACCACCAGCCTCACCGGTTCCATGAACGATATGGCTTTTCGTTCCAGGCCTACAACACTGAATCTTCTTCTGAATCATTCGTACATTCGTATAAAAGATTAAGGCCCCGTTTGGACGCCTGCTACAAAACCCTCCTCCCGTACGCGGGCTCCTTCAGCGGCAGCATTATTGCCAGGGTCGCCCGCGCCGCCACCGCCGTCGTGGCAGCTCGGCAGCACGGCTTCGCCGACGAGCTCGCCCGCCTGAAGCTCCGCGGGACGGGCGCCGGGCCCCGGGCGGACGAGACGCTGGCCAGCTGCTACGAGGAGGTGGCGTCAAACGACATGGACGACGCCAACGAGACGCTGGGCCGCCTCGACAGGCTTGTCGCCGGCGTGACGAGCAAGGATGAGTTTGATTGGGAAAGCTCTTTGGTTGTTCTGTGGCTCGGCTCCACGTTGGGGGTCATGGAGGACTGCACGGATTGGCTTAACGATGCCGGCAAAGCCGCCGCCTCTTCGCCGGTGGTGAAGGAGGTGATAGCCGGGTGCGCGGCACTATCCCCGTACATTCGTATCGCCCTGCATCTCGCACATGCCATAAAGTTTTGAGGCTATCTAGGTGTTTGTTCAACAAAACTTGTGAGCTGATGACCTGTGCAAATACCGTGGCAAGACTTACACAGTAATAATTTTTCTTTCCATTCTTTTTGTTTCGAGCTGTAAGATACTAGGTAATGACATTGTAGTGCTAAAAAAGCTACCACGTACGTCTACTCTCGTGCAAATACTTAAACAGTACTCCCTACACAATACATTTTCGTTTGTCCTAAGTCAAACTAAGAGTTTGTCCTAAGTCAAACTAAAAGATGACCAAATTTATAGAGAAGGGCACTAACTTCTGATGCATCAAATAAATAAATTATGAAAATACTTTTCATAATAAATCTAATTAATGCTCTTTTCTATAAATCTGGTCAAACCTAGAATGGTTTGACTTAGAACAAACCAAAGTGCCTTATATTTCAGGATGGAGGGAGTAATATTTTTTTCATTCTAATTTTTTTGTTTTGAGCTATAAGAATATATTTGTCATTATCTTAATATTGCAGTGTTAAAAAGCTGCCACGTCCGCTCTCAAAGGCTACAAATTACCACATTATAATGAAAACAGGTAAAGAGCCTACACAATTAATAAATAGTAAGTTCACAATAACAATTATAGAAATTTTGCCAACGAGCAAAATCAAAACAATAAAAAGGTGCCAAATAATACTTTCTATCTCCATTGCAAAATTAAATGGATGGCTAATTAATTGTTGCATTTACGAATGCATTGTGGCGAGGGGAGCGGGGTCATGGTTGATTTTGTCATTGAAAGTGTAATACATCACACATAGTTTTGTCATTGAAAATATAGCCATTTGAAATTTTTAAAAAATTTACCCATACCATTTGTTTTCTCTATAAATGAAGCGGTAGGAGAGCTGCTCGTTATATTAGAAAAACTCGTACCCATACCATTTATCGGTGACAAATCTAAGTACTTGTACATTGGTTAAGGTTTCTAAAATTTGATTACACATGTGACTTATCCATATAAACATAATATATTTGGGAATGGAAGGAATACATATAGACCTGACAATTATGTTAGTTGAGCTGCTAAGATGGAAGTATATGAACCTACTGTACGAGTGATTTGAGGAAAAACATCTGCATTTTATTTTAGGTAGAAAATAACATCTGACAGCAGGCGTACACGATTTGACAGCTTTAAAACGATCCGAGCTCCATCCCGTTCATATCCCTCGCTCCTTGGTTTGCCACAGTTCATAGACAAGACAGCCCATGGCCATGGCAACCATCTCCCTCCGGGCGCTGGTGCAGCCGCGCCGTTGCCGTTGCGACAAGCAGGTCACCGATGGCTCCGGCTCCGGCTCCGGCGCCCGCGCCGTCCTCTCCGGCGGCCACCAGCTTCCTCCCGGCGTCCTGCGCCGCCACGAATGCTCTGGATGCCTGCTACAATCTTCTCCTCCCGTACGTCGACACCTTCCACGGTAACCTCGCCAGGGTCGCGCGCGCTGCCGCCGCCATTGCGGGCGCTCGACAGCGTGACTTTGCCGGTGAGCTCGGCCGCCTGAAGCTCCGTGGCACCGGCGCCGGGAAGGTGGCGGACATGACGCTGGCCGACTGCTTCAACGAGGTATCAACAAGCAATTTATTTGCCAACGAGACGCTGGGCCACATCGACAACCTTGTTGGCCGCCTGGGAAGCAGAGAAGACTTCGATTCGCAGCGGGTTTTGGCCCAGGAGTTGCTTTACTCAACGGAGTCAGGCTTGATGCAGTGCGTAGATTGGTTCCATGGTGCCGGTGAAGCGGACGTCTCGTCGCCGGTGGGGAAGGAGGTCATCGATGGTTGCACAACCGTGTCTGCCTATGTGGATATCGCCCTCATGCTGGTAAATGCCATAAAGTTCTGAGCCTATACACGGCATATGCTATCAAAAGGTTCGCGGATTGGATGTCAAATGACGACACGCTGCCGTCCTGCGCGACGACGGCGTCGACGCGAGCCTCCGCGGCGTGCTGCTGCAGCATCGTCTCAGCCGCGCGGGTGCCGTCGCCGTAGCACGCCACACCTGTCGTTGAGCACATCAATATATATGACATATGAAGTTGATGGTCGATCAGTTTAATTTTGTGCTTCACTTTATGCTACCCTACTACTGCATGCTGGCTGTCAGTGATCCAACCTCCTCTCACACCTATCTATACTCGATCGACGACTGCAAGGCAAATTAAACTCGCTCGCATACGCGGAACCCTTTTTCCCTCACGCAGCAAGGACAAGCAGGAGGGATGGCAACCACCCATGACGACGCGCCGAGCGGGTTCGATCGGCGTCTCGCTCTCTCCTCGCCCACGCCACGAGCTCCAGCAGCGACGATGGGTTTCTTACGTCGCCGGCAACACGTGAATAGGGCCTGGCCGGGAGCCGTGGAGGACCTTCGGCAAGGCTTCCTGACGCCTTATACGGCATCGACGACGGCAAGCCGTGATGAGGATCGGAGAAGAGGGCTAATGGGTAGTGGCGGATACAGAATTTATGAGGGGCCCTCTTTCTTCTTCCTCTTTCTTTTTCTTACTTCCCTTCTCTTCTTCTCTCTCAAACATTATGCAGGGGCTCCACTATCCGAGAGCGGTGGGAGGCTTGAGCCCCGCCCGCCCCACCGCTAGATCCGCCCTGCTAACGGGGAGTGACGTGCTAACCTAGGACGACATCGAACCTGAGCTGGTGAGGAACACGAGGAGAGGAGAAGCATGTTGGTGGTGGCCATGGTTGCACTGGCTGGCCGGCGGTCGGCCGGGCTTGGCTTTTGCTTTGTGGTATTAGTATGAAGAACTACGCTGATCGAGCTAGTACTCCCTTATATCGTGTTGGACGAGCAAGTAGTGTGCAGTGAGGCAAAGCACTTGACATGATGATCGATATGGTCGATGCTTTTCACACGTACATGACATCACATGAGAGCAAGTAGTTGGGTGATGAGGCATAATAAGGTAGCAGCTGGTGCATATTTAGCCATCATGCATCTCTACTTCTTACTGGTCGCTACCAGTGGCTTAGCCGGGCCCCTATCCCCCCCCCCCCCCCCCCCAAGCCATGTGAATTTTCATTGAAAATTTTGAATTTTGAAATGTTTTGAAAACATTAACACTAGTGACCCTCTAACAAGAGAAAAATTCATTTTCTAGCTCCATCACTGATCGTTACCCCGGCCTCCGGCCCGTCGTTTTCCTTTCTCGCGAGGATACCTCTTCTTTTTTTTATTAGCATGACCGTCTCGCACAGTATTTTTTTTCCTGATTTATTTGTTTTCTGCATTCTGGTTTTTTCTTTTGTAATTCTCGTGCTCCTCCTTATATGCATATACATTATTAACTAAGCCGGGTAACTAGGTTTTTTCATATGAGAAAAAGATCATGATTCATGAACGAACAGCCCAATACCATTGCTGGCTGGGAGAACGAAACAAAGCGTATGAACATGACGTGAGGCTGCCAGCTCGAATGCATGCGCGCCCTCCTTGTGTGTTCAGCTTGCATCGATCAACTTGCAAGCATGAATGCATGCGTGGCCTCCTTGTGTGTTGCCAGCTCGAATGCATGCGCGCCCTCCTTGTGTGTTCAGCTTGCATCGATCAACTTGCAAGCATGAATGCATGCGTGGCCACGTGTTACTCTAGCTAGTTAATTATTGCCATCATCTACAGTTATTAATTGCTTAATGCACGTGGAGTAGTCACTCCAAAGTTGCATGCAAATATGCAATGGACGTCTGATGAATCAAACTAACACAACAGGGTTGTCTGGCGAAGAAATATGTAGCTAGTAGTGTTTGCACAAGAGTATATAGATGTAGCTGAACTGCTGAAGACAAGGCAAAACTAAACTACTGGGTGTAAAAGGGAAAAAGATTTGGTGCAGCCAGGCTGGAAACCTCGTCTGGTACAGTCCTGCTCCAGATGCACAGCACGTGAACAGCCGGAGGATCCGACGCTAGCCTGCTTTCCGCCTCCCACGCGTTCCTCGCTCGGCTTGATAGTCGATCGCTCAGCTCCAGGTGCTAATGTCATCCGTGCGGCTCGGCTCCAACACGCGCTGCCGCTCAGGAGCGGTGTCTCCCCTCCGCACCCTCCCACTATCCCCTCCGTTGGCCGCTCCACTCTGGGACCCGCCGTCGGCCGCCCGGCCCTCCTCGCCTGGTTCAGCAGCTTGCGCGCCTGGCCGTCCTTGCCTGGTCCGGCAGCTTGCGTGCCCGGCCGTCCTTGCCTCGCCCGTCCGCAGGGGAGAAGAAGGAGTTGAGATGGGGCAGCCATGTGGTGCGCTGCCAAGACAGGTGCAAGAAGGGCCCACTCTCGGTGTTGCCGAGTGAGTGAGTGAGCTCTCGAATCCGCCGCTGCCGCCGCCGGATCCCATCTCTGCCGTGGCTATGCGCCGGTCTGCCACCGGATCCCGTCCCTCCTCGAGTTCTACCCCTGTCCGCCCATCCCTGCCTTGGCCGCCCTCCTATTCCTCTACCCTGGCCGTCCGTCCGCCGATTCAGTTCCTACCATGGCCAGGTCAATTGTTCAGTTGTTATGCTATACTTGTCACTCAATTGTTTCAGGAATTGTTCAGTTGCTATGCTTGTCACTCAATTTGCAGCAATCTCTGAGACCAGGCCAACAATAACTGTTCTATCTGAAACTCTGCTTAGTGCTTACTGTCAAGCTGATCTGATGCCCAACTTGTAATTCTCCTTCCTTTCATGTTGCAGGAAGTTCTTAAATGGAAAAAAAATATGGTGATGTATAAATTGAAGAAAGACATGGCAGCTCTGATGCAGATGGTAAACCACTCTTCCATGGCGTTGCTGAATGTTTGAGGTAAAGTGAAGTGCTAACTACCTCTTTTCTTTTGCCAGGTGGTTAAATTATCAAGTTTTCTGACACAGTAGCTGGCGAAAGATCAAGTTTGCTGAAATACAAGACTCTTATAAATCAAGCACTGAAGGTTGCACTGCTCTGTGTCTTGAACAATCCAAAGAGCCGTCCACCAATGAGGGTCGTGGTGAAGATGCTGCTGGAAGCCAAGGAAGAGAACAAGCTGATGTTGAAGTTGGCACCTCCGAACATCTGACCTGAAGCAAACCCGTCTAAAGAATAATGAATAAAAGATGTATTTGCTCTTCTTGGATAATGTACTCCATACCAATTGGCATCATATCTAGTTCTGATCGCAGCTAGCTAGTTCTGAAGCATCGCCAAAGCTTGTAACTGTACTAGCCTTTTGCTCTGAATGAAAAGTGCTGGTTGCTACCAATCTGTCCTATGGCAAAGATTTGGTGTTCATAAATTGCTGAATGAAAACCACATTCCTGAATGAACTCTCTTGCAACTATCCTTAGATGTGAAAAGGCACAGATTTTATCCAATTATTGTAGCAATCACATTGTCAAACAAGAAAGAATGCTGTCCATAAAATTAAACTACCAATACTGAAATGCTCGGTTGCAGCCATATTCTCAAATAATATAAATGAGTTACATGTCATACATAGATAACAAATATATGGTCCCAACACAGCACAAATGAAAATAAAATTCTGTGTAACACAGTAAGGTCACTTGTTTTCTTGAGTTAGCACTCCATCAAAATTTAATTTCTTAACAGCGAGCTGTAATGTTGCAGCTTGATCAACTCCAAGTAATAGATTTGTATATCCTCCTTGGATATACGGAGAACCAACAGTAGAGAAATTGCTATCATCAATGGTACAATAGTTAAGATCCTGAATGACAGAATATGAAATTGTTTATAAAAAGTTGCATGTAAGCAAATCAAATATGAAAAGTGAATATAGTCCAAGTCATATGACTTATGATAAATTGCTCTTAGTCAACACCTTCATATCCTTCATATCTATTATTTGCTGCATTTATTGAATCTTGTCCTATATTCAAACATATGAAGTTAACTATACACGCATAAAAAAAAGGAAAACATGCTAGAATTACCTTTCTCTCTACCACTTTTCTTTTTCTTCCCTTTATTCTTTTCAAGGGAGATTGTTCCTAGTTTACTCTTTGGGCCTTTTACCACCCGAAGAATTCTAAATGATATTTTACCTCTGAATGTGTCTGTAGCACAGTCAAAGTTAGTCATGTTGAAGCCTTCTCCCCTTTTTCTAAAGGAAATTGTCACACATATAATTCAAACATATCAGATTAGGCATATTGCGGGACGGTAATAATAATTGATAGAACTAGTTAGATTTTAATAAGAATGAAGCTTTCAAAACATAAATGCCATCGTTTGATCCAATGTAATGAGTGGAAAGATACTTGCAAAGTTATAGCTACGGAGATAGCTTTGTTCGTGATGTGAGTAGCTTAGTGACTTACTGTCTTTGAAATGTTGAAAAGCAACCCTAGCAGCATTCAACTCTGCTTGCTTCTTAGTGTTCCCTGGCTCTCCATGAAAAGTTGTACCTTAAATTTTGATAGTTGATATGAAGGCAGCAGAAGTTGTAGCGTAGACAGGCAAGGGAAAGCCTTCTTTCTAAACCAGTTCTTGTAGAAGATTCTTATAAGATACTGATGGAACCTGTAAAAGGTAGAATGAGTAAGACTCCCATATACTTCCACGCCAATTGATGGTTGGAATAGGAGCACCCCCTCCTCTTCCCCTCCTCCCATGACCTCTCCCTCTTGCGGATGCCATAGTTCTTACTCGGGCTTAGTGGCG
>NC_028458.1:10489419-10616123 GCF_000263155.2 Setaria italica | reverse complement strand
CAACATTTCAAAGACAGTAAGTCACTAAGCTACTCACATCACGAACAAACCTATCTCCGTAGCTACAACTTTGCAAGTATCTTTCTACTCATTACATTGGATCAAACGATGGCATTTATGTTTTGAAAGCTTCATTCTTATTAAAATCTAACTAGTTCTGTCAATTATTATTACAGTCCCGCAATATGCCTGCTGGCTATTATATGTGCTGTATGTAAGGACTGACATTGCTCTGATAATCTAATATGTTTGAATTATATGTGTGACAATTTCCTTTAGAAAAAGGTGAGCAGGCCTCAACATGACTAACTTTGACTGGGCTATAGACACATTCAGAGGTAAAATATCATTTATAATTCCTCGGGTAGTAAAAGGCTCAAAGAGTAAACTAGGGACCATCTCCCTTGAAAAGAATAAAGGGAAGAAAAAGAAAAGTGGTAGAGAGAAAGGCAACGATCCTACCCATCCATTCTAGCATGTTTTTCTTTTTTTTATGCGTGTATAGTTAACTTCATATGTTTGAATATAGGGCAAGATTCAATAAATGCAGCAAATAATAGATATGAAGGATATGAAGCTGCTGACCGAGAGCAATTTATCGTAAGTCATATGACTTGGACTATATTCACTTTTCATATTTGTTTTGCTTACATGCAACTTTTTATAAACAATTTCATATTCTGTCATACAGGATCTTAACGATGGTACGATTGATGATAGCAATTTCTCTACTGTTGGTGCTCCATATATCCAAGGAGGATATACAAATCTATTACTTGGAGTTGATCAAGCTGCAACATTACAGCCCACTATTAAGAAATTAAATTTTGATGGAGTGCCAAAGTAACAAAAACAAGTGACCTTGCTTTGTTACACAGAATTTTATTTTCATTTGTGCTATGTTGGGACCATATATTTGTTATCTATGTATGACATGTAACTCATTTATATTGTTTGAGAATATGGCTGCGAGCCTTTCAGTATTAGCAGTTTAATTTTATGGACCAAATCATTTCTTGTTTGACAATGTGATTGCTACAATAATTGGATGAAATCTGTGCCTTTTCACATCCAAGGATAGCTGTAAGAGAGTTCATTCAGGAATGCGGTTTTCATTCAGCAATTTATGAACACCAAATCTTTGCCATAGGACAAATTGATAGCAACCAACACTTTTCATTCAGAGCAAAAGGCTAGTATAGTTACAAGTTTTGACGATGTTTCAGAACTAGCTAGCTGCTATCAGAACTAGATATGATGTTAATTGGTATGGAGTACATTATCCAAGAAGAGCAAACACATCTTTTATTCATTATTCTTCAGACGGGTTTGCTTCAGGTCAGATGTCCGGAGGTACCAACTTCAACATCGGCTTGTCCTCTTCCTTGGCTTCCAGCAGCATCTTCACCACGACCCTCATTGGTGGATGGCTCTTTGGATTGTTCGAGACACAGAGCAGTGCAACCTTCGGTGCTTGATTTATAAGAGTCTTGTATTTCAGCAAACTTGATCTTTCGCCAGCTTGATAATTTAACCACCTGGCAAAAGAAAAGAAGTAGTTAGCACTTCACTTTACCTCAAACATTCAGCAACGACATGGAAGAGTGGTTTACCATCTGCTTCAAAGCAGCCATGTCTTTCTTCAATTTATACATCACCATGTTTTTTTCCATTTAAGAACTTCCTGCAACATGAAAGGAAGAAGAATTACAAGTTGGGCATCAGATCAGCTTGACAGTAACCACTAAGCAGAGTTTCGGACAGAACAGTTATTGTTGGCCTGGTCTCAGAGATTGCTGCAAATTGAGTGACAAGCATAGCAACTGAACAATTCCTGAAGCAATTGAGTGACAAGCATGGCATAACAACTGAACAATTGACCTGGCCACGGCAGGGACTGAATTGGCGGACAGATAGCCGGGGCAGGGGAACAAGAGGGCGGCCAAGGCAAGGACGGGCGGACAGGGGCAGAACTCGAGGAGGGACGGGATCCGATGGTAGACCGGCGCATGGCCACGGCAGAGACGGGATCTGGCGGCGGCGGCGGATTTGGGAGCTTACTCACTCACTCGGCAACAACGAGAGTGGGCCCTTCTTACACCTGCCCCGGCAGAGCACCAGGAGCGGCAGCTCGATGGCCTCCCGCATGGCTGCCCCATCTCAGCTCCTTCTTCTACCCTACGGCCGGGCTCGACAAACAGGCGAGGCGAGGACGGCCGGGCGCGCAAGCCGCCGGACCAGGCGAGGAGGGCCGGACGGACGATGGCGGGTCCCATAGTGGAGCAGCTGATGGAGGGGAGAGCGGGAGGGTGCGGAGGGGAGACACCGCTCCTGAGCGGCGGCGCGTGTTGGAGCCGAGCCGCACGCATGACATCGGCACCTGGAGCTGAGTGAGCGACTATCGAGCCGAGCGAGGAACGCGTGGGAGGCGGAAAGCAGGCAAATGTCGGATCCTCCAGTTGTCCACGTGCTGCGCATTTGGAGCAGGACTGTACCAGGCGATGCAGCCCGGCTGCACCAAATTTTTAAACGTGTAAAAGAATGCTTCGAGCTATATTCCGCCTGACGTCACCACTGCCTTCTCTTCCCAAACCCTTGGGTAGCTGTCCACATGCATGGTGCATGGCTAATCATAGAAACAAAAACCAACAACCCTTAGGGCAAAAATAGCCGCTACCATAACCCCCACCCCCACCCCCCATGGCAACACTAATTAGGCAATGGAATTTGCACAATTAGTTGATTAAATTATGTACTTTTCAATTAATTTAGGGAGTAGCATTAGATTTTAGCAAAGAGAAAATAGTGGATGAAATGGATGTCCTCTAGCTAAATGAATTAATTTACAATATATGAGTTAATGATTTTCTATATAGAAGTTTACTATGTGCATTTCCATATATAGTGTATGACTCTTCTTGACCCCCAATGTTAAATCCTGGCTTCATCCCTGACAACAACAATTCTACCCCAAAACCGACTCCCATGGCCTCGACTGGTCGAACTTGTCCGAACTAAACCCTGATCTAGGTTTCCAATTTCCCCGAATCAAACAATAGGTGTGGGCTTCACTTTTGATAGGGATGAAATGGAGGTTTCAGGATCGGTGCAGTAAGTTTTCACAAAAAAAAAAAAAGGATCGGTGCAGTAGGGGGTACTAGGTTCATGGGCAAGTGAGCCGGCCCAACCATTTCTTGATTCATTCTTTTCTATCCATCATGTGAAAATTAAGGAAGACCGCATATGACTATTAATTATAAGTAAAGCAGCTCTAGCCACCAACCGATTTTACACCCTAACTCAAACGTCTCTGATTTATCGTAATTAATCTTTACACCTCATGACATCTCAACACGAAAAATAATCAACTTGAAATTTTTATTCTATAAATATCTTATTACAGAAAAATTAGAGTGACATCTGCGTATGTCAGCACACTAAACTGATTTTTTGGAACAATATTATTTTATTAGAAATTAAAAATACTCCCATCTAAGTAAGGTGCAATAATAGGTTGGCATTTGAATCGCCAATAGGGGGCCCCTTGGCACTGGGCATTGCTGATATGGTGATGTAGATCACTCACATGGCCGACATATCCAGTGTCCTGCAGCCCCATAACTATTTATATGACCTTGGATGAAGATGAATGTTGCAGCTCTCAACCATGAAAATGTTGGCAAAGAATATTTTTAACATTCTAGATTATTTTTGTGTCATCTAATTGGATTTAAATGAAAAAAGTGATATAGCAAAGTTGCATATATTATCAAGATATACATTTTTTGCATAAATATTATCTCAATCTGAACTCATATGACTTCCCTACTTGCCACTAGATGGTACCTAAATTCTCATCTACAATTGAGAAACTCGCTATCCTCTCAATAATGCCACTACTTTAAATTTCTGAGTGTTTTATACCACTCCCGTGAGTGTTTTGTACCACTCCAGTGAGTGCAATTTTTACTCACGTTCGATCAGCGTTTTTGATAAAATACCCATAGTGCCCTTCTTACAAGTGGCCCCTACATTATCCTCTGTCTCCCTAGTCCCTTACTCCTTTTCCTCTCCCAGAGGCGTGCAAGCTCTTTTCTGATGTGGGATGGAGTATTTGACTGGTCGTTGCCTCTCGCTCTCGTCCCCAGCGTTGCTTGTACAAGCTTCTCTCACGAGTAAAATGCACCAGCAGTACATGAAATTGGCAGCAAGTGCCATCCAGGTTCATCCAGGTTCCTGAACTCCTAAAATGCACACTAGATGTCCAAATCTCCACAATCCATCTTAGGCTCGTTTGGCAGGGCTGCGGTTGTGGCTGAAACAGCTGCGGCTGTGGCTTCTTCGGTGAATCAATTTTTTCTGACTTTCGCTTGTCTAGATGGAAAAACGTTTGGCAAAACGGTTTCTCGTAGCTGTGTAACATGGATAAAAATGATGAAATGTCTATAATGCTCTTATCCTTTTTATTTTTATTTTTCGGTTTTCTCCTCCTATTTTTTCTCCTCTCTTTATTCCCCCTTCTCTCCCATTTCTCTTTTTTTTCTTTTTTCCTTTCTCCTTTTCTCTTCTCTTCCTATTCTTTCCCCTTCCCTTCCCTTCCTCTCTCTTTCTTATCCATTCACCCGTGGCCGGCCACCACCACCCCGCGCCTCTGCTCCCGCGCTCGCGCCTCTTCTCCCGCCGCCGACGCCGACACCATCACCCATGCCCCGTCACCCTCCAGCTCCGCCCTGCCCCGCACCTGCTACCACCGGCCGTTCGCCTCCCCGCGCCCGCCGGTCGTCTCCCCTGCGCCCGTCTAGCCTTAGGCGTCCCCTGCAGTGGCCTCGCGCGGGAGCTCGACGCCGCCGTGCCGCAGGTCGAGGCCACCGAGCAGGAGGTCGCAGCAGGTCGACGCCGCCAAGGCTACGGCAGCCGCGGCCAGGAACTGCTTCGACGAGTCGTCGGAGGCTGCCGCCACACCCTACTGCCTCCCTCCGCCTCGCGCCCCAAGGTCCCAGCGCCACCTTCCTCCGCCTTGCCCTCCTGCGTCTGCCGTCCTCCGCCGTGGGCCATGGTGGGCAAAAGGGTCTGATGCCCCCGCGACCGAGGGTGAAGCCGCGGGGAGCCCATTTTTTCGGCTTCTCCTCCTCCGAAATGCTCCAAAGAGCGGATTTCACGGAGCTTTTTGACCTAAGTCGTTTTGCTCCGTCCCCTTTGGTAGGGCTTCACCAGAAGCCGGTGAAGAAGCCAGTGGTGAAGCCCTGCCAAAGGGGGTCTTAAATGACACACGTAGCACGCTGACTGTCTGGTGACGTGGTCCGATATGTGAGACCCACATGTCTCGTGTCCACCTACCTTCTCCCCTTCTCTCTTTCTCCTACTTCTCCCTGCCGCCACAACGCTCCAACCTTCGCGCCGTCCAAGCTCGCTCTGTTCACCGCACCACTTGACCTCATCGCTCTCCGCCGATGGAGTGGGGTTGAGGCGGCAACCCAACCACGCCCGTCCGCCCACCGCCAAGGCTCGCCCCTCCTCTGCGCCGCTCTAACCTCGCCCCACCGCAACCGCCCGACCTTGCCTCGTCCACGGCCGCGCGTGCGCGAGCTCAAGCACCTCACCGGCAGGCAGCGGTAGCCTCGCGAGGATCCATGCGACGGAGAGAGAGGTGGACATGACATGTGGGTCCCACATGTCAGGCCACGTTACCGCACAGTTAGCGTGCCACGCGTGTAGTTTAAGATAGGTTGTGGAGATTTGGACGCTAGGTGAACGGATTAGCAAGTTTAGGTGAACGGATTAGCAAGTTTAGGAAGAAGTTGATGACACTCGCTGCCAAGTTCATGTACCGTTGGTGCATTTTACTCCCTTTCTCACCCACGCAGTTGCGGTGCCTCCGGCCATGGCCTGTCCTGCTTGCATTAGCAATGACGCACGGAGGCACGGCGTGGCTGTGGGAGGAAAGAAAAACGGCCTTGCCGTTCCGGGGAAAAGAAGGATGCCGTGGTGTACGATATCTTGGTTTGTGTAATGGTCAACCAAACTTCGGCGCTCACCCTCGGATAATCGGTCATGTAGAAACTAATAAAGCTTTGAATCTTCTCTTGAAGAAGAAATACTATGACTTGCATGATTCACTTTCAACTTGCACGCTCCCGAACACAAACAGTTTCTGTATCAATCCAGAGAACAAAACAATCCAGTTCCAAAAAAAAAAAATCAAAACTACAAAGCAAATGCTCAAGCCAAAGGAAAAGTCACTGGTCGATCTGAGTATCACAGCTCCTATTCAGTGTCATTGTTTGCAGTATATTCCTTCTAAAATGCAAACCGTACATGTATAATAGTAACCACTATCAACAATAAAGATTGAAGACAACACAAACTAACAAACAAATTGTACCAAAGCATGTATACAACTAAATGAAACTATGCTATCATTCCCCTCAACTATCTGATCACACGGTGAAATCTAGCAGCATTCATATACACACAAAAAAAGAATCGATCGATTCAAGACACAGATTTCGACCTTCATGGGTTCATTTGCAAGATCCCAGAAATACTTGGTGTATCTTTGTTCTTCAAGGACAACCAAGCAATATCTTTGTTCTTCAAGGACAACCAAGCAACCAATCACTGGGCAGCACTATAACTTATGGTACTTCTTGGCTTCTGATATAGAACACACAACAATGATGTACAACGTAATGATAGCAGTCAGTTTTTCCCAGTTGTGACTCCAACGACAACGTTGCTCACCTGTGTATAAAGTTATAAAACGAAGTAAATTCCAAGGTTCAAGCAGCATTGGAGAAGATGCAAATCAGTATATTGAGGTAAAAAGGAGCTTACAAGTTTTCCCTTATCATCAACTGTCATAGGGTTCTCAACAACAACAGTTACATTCTGGGGTTGAGATTTAGGCTGCAAGATGAAAACCCAAAATGTGGCAAATCACTCACATGTCAAGAATGATTGGTTAGGCCATTAAATTTCACTGATGTGAACTTACAGCAGAAGTAGATGAGGTACTATATGAAGGTCCATTGGATGCTGGCCTTGCGGATGTTGTGGGTGCCACTGTATTTACCTGAGATTCAGAACAAAGGTTATTCAAAATCAGTACTCTGACATAATAATTAATCACACTTCTGGTAAGTATGGGCAGAATGAGTCTTAACGTACTCCAGTAGCAGTGACATGATTGCATATGGCACATTTTACTGAATGTGCTCCATATGGATACATCAAAGTTGTCTGGCAGCGGCCGCAGTTTACATGAGCTATATTATTCACTGCACAAAGGAGAAATTACTCATCTGTAAGAAGGGATAATTTCACAAATGGACGAACATCCAAAAGTAGCTAAGTACAAGCTCAGAGGGAGAAGAAGGATAGAAAAAGAATCAGCAGTACCTGGTCTAACAAGATTGACTGTATTGCAACACGAACACCTTACAGTGTCTGCACTGCGAGTATACATCAGCAAAGTTCGACAACCACCACATATAAGCTGAGCCATATCTAGTCCTGCATTACAAATTTAAATAACTTTTATAAGCACATTAAAATAGTGTGTCAAGCACTATGAACCAGTTATAGGCCTTGGAAGTGCTTCATGCAAAAGGCCAAAAAAAATTGCTTCATGAAAATGAGGGCAAAAGACAGAGAAGGTAAAACATTGATATTGTAGTGTTGGACTCATTTCAAAACGAATAGTGAACAGGTGCATGGTGGTAGAAATGAATGGAGTGCAGAGGTGAGTGCAGATATAAATTTCCAACAAAAAGGATAATGTTGGTGCAGTGGCTTTTTAATACCACGTTCTACCAAAGGCAGGGATACAAACATGCTGATGAAAGCAATCAAAATTGGAGCAACAAGTGACCGAGCATGTTTATTTTTCTGGTGAGCATGTTGACTCGCCAAATTGATTCAGGGATGGGATTGGGAAAAATAAAGGAAGACATCAGAAGAGGCGTGGCAAGTGGAACACTATGGATTGGCAAATGTTCTCAAGAATGACGGAGGCCTATAAAGCACAATTAATGAAAACCTCTGAAGGTAACCTAAGAAAAAATTGATTTATCCCAATTTCTGTAAAGTTCCAGCTTCGCTGTTTTTAATCCAGAAGGCCAGTGCCAAAGATAACGAAATGCAAACTAACCAGACTAGCATGAATCGCACTGGGATACTCCCAGTTCAAGCGCGAGAACCATACAGTAAAACATTTGACGGTCAAGCTTAACTGAAGTAATAAATGATTTTCCCAACCTAATTGAACAACCTGTATATGAATTAAGGATGTAATCATTCCCCAGTCCGTTCATGTGTGTTGGTAAACAGATTCTCCCACTACATCTACCAGACACCGTGAAACCCCGTACCTCACTATTAAAACAAACATTATTGCGCCATAACGTGAGAGCTAAGCTTTATGTTCCCCTGCACGCCAGCTGTTTCGCGCTGCCAGTGCACGACTGGCCGTAGAGGTGATGATTGCCAACCTCCCAAGCTCAGACGAAAGGAAACGAAGCGTCCAACACGTACCTGGTGGCGGCACGGTGGTGACGGCCTGGCACAGCGCGCAGCAGACGCTGGGCGCCCCTCGCGGGTAGAGCAGGACGGTCCGGCACGCGTGGCACACGATCTGGTTCTGCATAGCTGCAATTGGAGGAGAAGAAGGGCCGAATGAGCGTCCGATTCCAACCGAGATCGAAATCCACGAAGCAATCCGATCGTAGGGCGGCTGAATTCGATTGGGGGGCGACGGCGAGATCGGTCGATCGATCGATCAACCAAACAACCGCGTACCCACCGCAATCCACCCCTACGCTGCAGAAACCGAGGAACCAAACTGCTTCCCTGCCATCCCGGACGGATCCGAGCTCGATCGAGACTTAGCCAAGCGTGAGAGGAGGAGGAGGAGGAGGACGGGGACGAGGCGACTCACCGGCGTCGGGCGCGGGATGACTGCCCGCCCGTCTACGCCTCCGGTGGGGCTCCGGGAAGAAAGAGAAAGAGGTCGACGCGGCGGGGCGGCGAGCGAGCGCGGCGTCGCTTGTCTCTCCTCTCCCCGGCGGAGCGAGGGGGGCAGTTGATTCCGGATTGGATTTGTCTGGGGGAGGGGAGGGGAGGGGGAGGAGCCGAGACGAAAGTACGAAACGAGAGGGAGAGGGCGATGGCGCCGTGCCCGTGCGTTTCAGACTTTTTGGCGCAGAGGCAGAGGGCTTACCGGCTTTATCTAATCACGCGCCGACGCGGCGTTGTACACGCGGGGGGTCACGCGGTGGTCGGGCCGGGGCGCCTCTTCGTTTCCCTTTCCTGCGGGGCGGGCAGCGGTTGCTAGATTTAGCAATAATCCACGCGCCCTTTGATTTCTCAGCTCGTTTTTTTTTTACACGCGTTTGCAAAGGTTCCAGCGTCGATTCCGCGAGGCTAACCTTCCTGCGTGTTTATGGAGTATGTTTGTACAAGCACTAATTTTTGCACCATTTTTGTTTTGCGAGGGAAGGCTAATCTTCTTGGTCAGCAAACACACACATGAAGATTTGAGGGTTAGAAATAATGAAAAGGAAAAACAAATGCCCCAACGGCTAGCGCTGACAGGGGATAAAGGCCACTTTTCTTCTGTCCCTTTTTCTTTCTGTGCAAGTGAGAAGAAGATTTCTCACAGAATAAAGCAAAAGGAACGAGAAGAAAAAAAGGTAAATTATGAGATAGATGAGCACGACCTTTCATACAAGTTCTCTAGGATTCTACGTGAACGCAATCACTGACGGTGGTTCTAGAATAAGATGGCCAAAACGTCAAGAGTCAAGACCTTTTCTCTTCTCAGATCCGTTGTATAGCTGACACATTCACTGTTGACATTAGTTTTTCAGTCCTGCCTTAAGAAGCAAGCAAAAGAGACGGGGCTTTTTCATTGTCCCAGAAGAAAAAAGAAAACGTCGAGAAAAAAACAGGCTCCGGACACCAAACGGTTCAAGCAACCAAGATGCCCAGCAGTTATACTCTACGTACCATTTAGCAAATCCCGTTAACACGTTTGAACGAAATATTGCTCCGTTAGGATGATGTTCAAAGATGAATTATGTTCTACAGTATGAACTTTGTAGATCCCAACTTCTTATGTGCAGTTTACAAGAGGACATATCGGAGCATGTCTCGCAGTCACAGTACCGAGGGTATAACATAATTCGTAAAATATTTCAGCCATCTTATTAGTTGAGGCTATCGTTGGATGATTCAAACAAGAGGTCAAAACAAACACATTATTTTCATAGATGAAAGCAATATATAGGACAGAGTCAACCGGGTAATAATACTATAATAGTGGATCAGAAGTCCTAGCCCAATGGTGGATTGGTGGCACAATAAAGAGGACAAATATTTGTTCTCAAAGAAGAAGGGTTTTCTTTACATTCAAGATGTCTATATATTCATTTGCAAAGGGCATGTCGATTTTCCTTCAAACCATGGGCGCTTAAACATAATTGTCAACTATTTTTTTTTTGGCGTTGCAAGCGCTAGAACGTCTGATGGAAAAACTTCCCATCGGACGTTCCATTGGTCCATCGCAATATCAAAAAATAACATCTGCAACGTAGAAAATAAACGTTTGCAACATCAAAAAACATGTTGAAAAAAATTTATTAGCCATCAGTTGATGATGAGGAAAAAACCCGCCGCAACATCTGTTTCGTGTTGCATGGAACATTCAAATCTCTCATTGAAAATGCAACATCCAGATAAAACACTTGCAACATGTGTGTGAAACATATGCAACATCGCAACATCTAGATCTACTTTGCAATATCCACATGAAACACTTGCAACATTCTTCTGAAACATCTGAAACACTTGAAACATAAGCTTGTAACATGCAGCAAACCCTGACAGGAGGATCACTGCACAGCGGGATCCGACGCTGGGAAACAGTGGAGGAGGAGGAGGATGGCAGCGGCCGGCGCGGTTTGCCCCTGGCCGCGGTGGAGTCTTCTTCCTCCTAGAGTATGATAGCAGCCACCATGGATTCTTCCTCAGCCCCACGCCATTGCAATCATTTCGCGAAATTGCCCCTGTTGCTCGATGGGGACGGTGTCACCGGTGAGAATGGTGGCCTGGCGATGAGGATGCCGACTTGTGCGCTGAGCTCAACTTGCGGAGCATGGAGCGGTGGGGGAGGACCAACCTGCTGGCCGGGGCAGACTGCAGCCGCCACCGCATCCTAGTGAAGGTGGGCGGCAAGATCCGGTGGCGCCGTCACTGGCTGGCGCAGGCCAAAAGGAGCAGCAGGAGCGGCGTGGTGATCCGGTGGCAAGGAAGCGGGTCGGTGAGCCGGTGGCAAGGGAGCGGCGCGGCCGGAGCGTGCGGCTCGTGAGGATGGGGAAGAAAAGAACGATGGGAATGGATAAGGTAGACCGACTAGATAGGAAGCGCCAGGTATTTTTAGTGACGAGCGTCCGACGCGCGTCCGGACGCACAAGCCATAGTATTACCCATTTTTTTTTGGAAATATACATTTATAAAACATACTAGCAAACTGCATTACGGTGGTAAATATATTTACCAAGAAAATCTATATTGGTCATTTGTATACACACAAATTCGGTGCGCACAACTATATATAGTTTGTGATCAACTCTTTCGTTAATTGACTCCGCTTGACCAAGAATTGAAGTAAAACTGTGTTCCAATAGATCATCATGACCCTGTGAATGGATAGAGGGGCAAAGACTATCTTATGGACTTGGGTCTATTGTGAAAATTATTCACTCTATAGTAAAGTTATCTTTTGAAGATCGAATTAATATGTCATGGAAACAATAGCGACAGCAGATAATAAGCGAGAACACAAACATCACGCGAGTCACGTCAACGAAATTTCACGATCGCGCAATGATCCCATCCGACCGTCGCACGAATCTCAAGGCTCGGCTTAGGGCGTTCGGCCGCCACTACCTTCCACTTCCCTTGTAAAACGTTGCTTCTTCGGTCAGCTCTTTTCCCAACCTTTCCATTTCCACTCTCCCCGCTGACACAACCGAGCACTCGCCGCCGCCTTCGACCTCGGGGGCGGAGCTGCGCATGCCAATGGCCACCGCCGCCGTAGCTTTCACCTCCTCCCACCTCGCCCCCTCTATTTCAACCCGTATTCGCCGCAGGCGCCCCGCGCCGCGCGCCTCAGCAGGCGGCGTCACGGCGCGCGCCCGGCGGCTGCGCTGCGAGTTCGTCGCCGGCGGCGGGAACGGCGCGCTCTCCGGGGAGGACGACCCTCGACTCGTAGACCGCGTAAGAGTCTCTCTCCGCTTGCTCCGCTGTTGCTCCCTTTGCCCTTCGTTTCTTCCTCTTTCGTCTTGGTGCCATTGGGTCGAACAAGTGAGGCGCGGTCCGCGAGAACAGCTCTGTATCGTGTTCCGCGCCGACGCATCCCGGAGCGCCACGCGGCGGTGGTCAAAAAGTAAGGGCTCACAACAATGTTCGTTGCGGTGGAGTATCGTTTGTGTTCTTGTAAATGCGTCTGTCATTGTAGGAAGTGGCATTGCGCTTATTGAAGTGAACTTCTGTTTCTGGTTCTTGTGTCATTACGAACAAGGTGCATCGGATAAAGTAGACATTTGACGATTGCATCAAATGAAATGCGTCCGATGGATTAATATGCCTGACCCTATCTGCACTTGCTTCAAATCTTGCATCAGGGACGGTCTTGTCTTATCATTGTTAGGCATTTATTGCTATCCAAGTGGTCTATCGATTTGTTGATGCAGTATCGCAGTTGCTATGCTATTGGCCAATTGAACTGGCAATAGCGAGGGGAAGGAGGGGGAATAGAGCAGCATGCCTCTGTTTGGGTAAGAGAGAGATAGAGCTTGGGTTATCTTTGATTTTATTATGAGACGGGTCCCACAATAGACAGTCCACACCAACACCGTGACCTCCAATTTATTGTGTATATTTGCTGTCAGCACCCACAGGCCTGCTCGAGTTGTGATGACATAATGTGAATCAAGTGAGACTCTGCAACCCGTATGTTTTGATTTTATCAGGAACTAGTCTTTATCATTGATGAAGCAACTCTCTGCTGCAATCCACTTAGTTAAAAAAAGCTCAAACAGTACTGCAGTCAGATATACTGTGTTCTGCATTGCTGCCATATGGTTTGGATGTTTATTCCTGCTTTCCTTGAGTACAGATGTTTAATCTAGAGGGCATCAGTTATCTTGAATCGTGAAGGCATTTCGACATCTCGTACAACTTAACTTTTTTTAAATGGATGACTTACTTTCGTGAAATAGTATTCTACCTTTTGAATAGCAATCCATTACTCTGTTGCCTTGGTTTCTCAGTAATATTGATTCACAATTTCATCTGCAGCAAAAAGCTCTTGATGCGGCCATGAGTGACATAAACAACTCTTTTGGAAAAGGAAGCGTTACAAGATTAGGCAGTGCTGGTGGTGCTTTTGTGTACGTCTCTAGTTTCTTATTTCCTTCACTTAAAAGTTCATTTTCTATTTATACTGATTATTACTGTTGTCACCCCAGTGAGACGTTTCCAAGTGGTTGTCTAACACTAGATTTTGCTCTGGGTGGTGGTCTTCCAAAAGGAAGAGTAGTGGAGGTATTTTGTCATCTTATAATTTCTTCAGTAATACCCACATGGTATCGCTCATTATTGCTTTGATCTAGGCATTTTTGTGTCGGCACTTGTGGTGATTTCTGCAGAAAGTTTCAGTGATCTTACCTGTGTTTAGGGTTTTGACCTCCTGTCTTTAGATGATTTGATTTGTAAAACCATGCAGGTATATGGCCCAGAAAGCAGTGGAAAGACTACCCTAGCTCTGCATGCAATTGCTGAAATACAGGTTTGTGTTTTGAACTAATTGACGTCATGTATAAAAGGATGGAGGGAGTATCATTAGACAATTATGACAATAAAAGACGTCTGATATCCAATATGCAGAAACTAGGAGGAAATGCCATGCTTGTCGATGCAGAGCATGCTTTTGATCCAGCTTATTCGAAAGCTCTTGGGGTAGATATTGAGAATCTGATTGTCTGCCAGCCTGACAATGGAGAGATGGCACTAGAAAGTAATTATCCAACATTCGTCCTCCTACTTTAATATTAAATATACACTATGATTCTTACCCTTATTCGCCCTGTGAATCTTCTTCTCAAGTCATATACTCTTCCTCTCAGGTCTGATATTATTCCTCTATGTGGTCCTATATCTAAATTTAACATATGTGAATCTTGATGAGATGGTTTAATAGTGAAATAATTCGTTCTTATTTTAAAAAATAAAATCCATGTTCAGCTGAGGTTTTGCAATGGAACTTTATTATGTCACTCTGAGATGAAACAGAACTGTAACTTAGATTTGAAAACTACAGTTTTTTTTGTAGTACTCTGATATGCGCGTAATATCAGTAGAATATGTCCAGTGTTTCAATCACCTGATAGGCTGAAAGGTTTGTATTTTGGTATGTACCTCTAAGAAATTTGTATGTTGCACATGCTTTTATATTCACAAGTAATTTATCATCTTGTAGCCCCGTTTGGATAAAAAGGAATTTTATTGAAATAGTAGGGTTTTGCAGAATACTTTGGTATTGGAAAGCCAAGAGGTGTTTGGGTGCAAGAAATCCAGTAGTTTTTAAACCATGGTATTGCTAAAATTGTAGTCATTTGAAGTTTTAGAAACTGCACATCTCTGTTCTATAAAATTACATTTTCTTGATACCATGGTTTTTTCAAAACAACGACATCCAAACAGGCCCCTTTGATTTTTTTTTTAGAAATAGGTATTTCTTCTCGAATAAAAAGGCAGTGCATATTGGATTTTGAGAGTATAGGCCTCTACAAGCTGTGTTCCTTGATTTGTTTGTGGGTTTTTACATCAGTACGACTTTCTTTCTTTATTTGTTAACCTCGAAGGTCACTGTGTATCTGGATGTTTGTTTACATGAAAAATTGCTAATATATTCTTACTCTATATCAGTTGCGGACCGTATGTGCAGATCTGGAGCAATAGATCTCATCTGTATCGATTCAGTGTCAGCGCTCACTCCACGTGCAGAAATTGAAGTATCCTTCCCTCTCCCTTCCCATTCTTTTTCTCTGGTTCTATTTGAATTGTTGCATCAGCAATGTATAAGTGATCTATTTTTCAGGGTGAGATAGGGATGCAGCAGATGGGTCTACAAGCTCGTCTGATGAGTCAAGCATTGAGAAAGATGTCAGGCAATGCTTCAAAGGCTGGCTGTACTCTTATGTTCTTGAATCAAATAAGATACAAGGTGTGATACTGATACAGTTGCATTGACTTTTGATTGCTTATTTCCGTTTTATTATTTCTTTTGATGAATTTGGCATTCAACAGATTGGAGTATTCTATGGGAATCCTGAAGTCACTAGTGGAGGGATAGCTTTGAAATTCTTTGCATCTGTTCGCCTCGAGATACGCTCCACTGGGAAGATAAAATCTGTGAGATCAATAAAGTAAATTTCATATTTCCTGAAAGTTAGATGTGGAATGATTCTTATGCTTGTTTTTCTTTTTCTAAGGCCAAGGGAGATGAAGACGTTGGTGTGAAGGTTCGTGTCAGAGTGCAGAAGAGCAAAGTATGTCAAAATTACATCCTGTTCTTGCTATATTATGATTAACACTTTCTGCAGTAGGTATGATATCATTTTATTTTTCTTCTTTGCAAGGTCTCTAGGCCCTACAAGCAAGCTGAATTTGAAATCATTTTTGGAGAGGGTGTTAGCAAATTGGTAAGTGCGTAATTTTTAGCTTTTTCTCCCTGTAGCTTATGCTAAACAAAAATATTGGACAGGGGTGTGTTCTTGATTGTGCTGAGCTGATGGAAGTAGTTGCAAAGAAGGGTTCGTGGTATAGCTACAAAGATATGAGGTATGTCAGGGGCTTTAGAAGAGTTTAAATCTTGGATGAATTAGGTTATTAAAAATGTATTTCTTATCAGAGCTATCCTTTCATGCCATTTAGTTTTGAAAGGAACATTACTTAGACAAGTTATTTTCCTCAGTCCAATTTCCATGTGATTTTCACATGTTTAGGCTGCCATATGAGACCCTCGAAAAAACCTTCATATGGAATCCTTGTCTTTTTAGCACAGTCCTTGTTTTCTTGCAACTTACAATATAATAAGATAGCTATAAGATCTAAGTTTTAACATGGCGCCTCACTGTGTGTAAATGTGGTGTTGCGGGCAGTGGCCGATGAGGATGCTTTGTGCTGTGCTGCTTTAAGTTACATTCTGCAGTGAAATTATCTTTATATATTTTGGTCAAAAGAAAATTATCTCACTGTATTGCTGTAGCTTTGATATGTGCTCTTTTTTGCTGAAATTTTTGTTCAGATTGGGCCAAGGCAGGGAAAAGGCATTACAGTATCTCCGAGAGAACCCAACAATCTGTGATGAGATAGAAAAGGTTTGCTGGATTATACCTGGGTTTTTGGCATGAGTCTGCTACAATTGAAAAAATTTAACCCACAGTTTTCACTGACTTAAAATTTCAAACTGAAGGCTTCAATTATTGTTGATCTGATGATATAGTAACTTCAATCATATATATGCTTTTTAATATGATTGCACTTGGCATGTATTCTGAATAGGACGATTTCTTTTTTCCCCAAGAATACATGAATAGGACTTCTTAGCTTCAACATTAGGATCAAGTCCACTTTTATTGTTTCCTTTGTACCAATATAATTAGGTAATATAGGACAAATTAGTCTGTACAGGTATAAATTATCTGATGGACAATTAGTTTCCTTTCTAGAGTACTTGTGGGTCTTTCTTTGTCCATATCCTATTCCTTAGACATGCTTGGTGAACCATGCAGGTGGTTAGAGCTATGATACCAGAAGGAACCAGACATATGAGCCTACTAGCTTTTGGGCAGTCATCATTAACTGAAGATGATCAAGTGTATGATGAGCAATAGCAGTGCCTTAGGTTCTGAAGATGAACAACTGTGAAACCGTCTAGTACCACAATTCCAGGTTTTTATCCCTCTGGGATGGCAGAAAAGACCAGTGGTGATTGAATGTCAGGATCGTGCTCGTTCTTGACATCGAACAACGTGCAGTGGTGCGTGCACTGTTGGAGGGAAGTTTGGCTGATGGGTTGTGCCACTGGCCGCTGCTGGGAATGATATAACTTGGGGGGGGGGGGGGGGGGGAAGGGTTATTTTGTGTATGACAGCGGAACTGATATTTCCAATTAATGAAGCTAATGTTTATTTACACATCTGTCAACTGTTCAACAATTTGGGGCGAGCTATTAAAGTTAGGTTTTGGTGTCATTCTAACTTAACTTGATAATTGTACCATGATACAGGCAGGAGCTCTGTGGAGGGCAGATTCGGGTACCTGGTGCAAATGCATGCCTTAATAACTTCGGGCACCTGCAGCATGCTGTATTTCTGTGCCCAAAGTTAAATGAGTAGACTTCTCAAGCTGATGACTAAATTTCTGTAATCATGTAAAGTGAGGCAGTTATCCAGCGGGTTTGAGCCGTTGCAATTAAATTGTTTCAGAGGAAAGTTGCAAGCTCACGCCTGTTTGAGCCGTGATTTTGTCTGTTTTGGGACGGTTGGCCATAAAACCACGAACAAGGGATTGAGGTGCATGTCTGCAATGGCCTTCTCCTCTGCCGTCTTCGCTCTGAGAATGAGAGAGCTCGTCTTCTTCCCAGGACGCGCCGTTCCACTACCTTGTCTGCAATCTGGCGACTGAGACCTGGCACCTGGGTTGTCTTGCCCGACTCCGGCTGTGGTAGCAAGTCCCGTGTAGCCCGTTTGGGTTTTGATCCAGCTATTTCCTGAGAATGAGAAAAACTGGGTCCGGGCGTATGTTGAGGGGTTGCAGATGAATTCGAGCAAAACTGGAGCCTGGAGCTACAAGGAAAGCCAATGGAACAACAGGTCCAGTTTATTTCATGCCATGGAGTGTCTTCCTCAATGGTCTCCTGCATCTTGTCATCGAACAGGGTAAGGTGGTGGCTGCAGATGTTGAGGGGGGAGAAATGATGGATGCTTTATGTGCCAGATTTAAGATTTTAGGACTCATGTTACTCTGGGTGCCTGGTTTTCTTGGCCCAATACCAAGGGAAATCAATAGTATTACATAAAAACAACCATACATTATACATTTTTTTATTACCCTCAACTTATCATTATATTGACGTGTCTCATCGATTGATTGCGTTATCGTTATACAAAAAAAGTTTTTCATAGATTTCGTCATCTACTCTTAACTTCTGACGGACACCGCGTGATGTGTGCACGAGAAAGTGGGGTGGCGATGAGCCCATGACCTCCAGTCCTCCAAATATAAATTTTCTTTGATTGATTACGTTATCTACTATGAAGATCACTGCTTGAGCAAGCTGCTGGCGCGTCATGGGAACCCACGCGATGCATGAGGAACCTCCGACCATACATCATGTAAAAATTTTTTATGGTTGCATGACAAATAGCAGAGCAAATGGCAGATTTGTGGTCCTATGATAGTTTGGAGGTGGACTACGGTTCTTACACATCCTACTCATCATATCTTGCTCAACTGAAAGGAACCTTCTGCACTTTTGGCGCAAGAGCAATGGTTGATGCACTTTTGGGCAGCCATCGTCAGCTGAAGAGGAACAAGTGTATGATGATCAGCAACAGATGCTCATGCATGAGGTTCGAAAAGATGCATGAACGACTGCTAATAAGCTGTCCGGTACCGCAATTCCGCTCTGCGACGATGACAGAGAAATATTGACTTACTACATTGATTATAAAATATACTTCCATAATATTTGCTCTTGTCATCGAGATAATAAACGGTTGTAGACATTGCTAGTAAAGTTTAAAAATGTTTTAACTTTGGACAAACATGGATGGACTTATACTTATGATTTGAGAAAGTAACACCTAAGGTCTCATGCCTTGTTCAACATGGTAGTTTTGATAGGGCAACATTGGCCTCGTCAGTTGTCACCAAGGGGGATTCCACATCCATTCCGTTGTCACTGCCTCCTCTTGCTGCCTTCCATAAGCGGGAGATGGAGTCCTTGAACCTTAACCTTAGCCTCAGTTGACGACTGCACAGCAATAGCAACGGTGCTACAGCAGCGACGGCATCGTCAGCTAGTGTTCGTGCTTGAGGAGAGGAATAGAGAAGAGGGAGAGGAAGCTGTATTTGATTCACCTGCAAGCACCAATCTTATAATGTACGCAATTTTCTAAAAAGATGACGGGAAGTTCGTAAACAAAATGGGACGTTCTACTAGGTTCTGTGGCCCATGTAAGCTCAGTTCCCGTTCCCCCACTATCGAATCCGACGACCCCCACTACCTCACTCACCGTCGCCGTACGCCCGGGTCCTCGCGGCGGCGCTCTCCACTTCGAACAGCAGGAGCACAAGTCTCTCGCCGCCTTGTCTCGCCGATCCCCGGTCCTCATCGGAGGTAGAACCCTCGAAGCCCCATTTGCCCGCACTGACCTCTGCCCTAACATCTCCCCATCCCATCCCGTCCGCAGGTTGCGCGGCGAGACAGCGAATGGCACGGCGATACCAAATTATTTTTTGATAGTACAAGCAGTGTCTTCCTCAATGGTTTCCTGCATCATGTCATCGTTCAGTTTGGGGTAGTGGCTGTAGACGTTGAGGGGAAGACATGGCGGATGCTTACTGTGCCAGATTATGGGGTTAATGATATCGACTGGCAGCCTGGTTTTCTTGGTCAATACTAGGGCTGGCAAAAAAAAAAAAAAACCCTCGAAGCTCGTGAGCTGACTTAACTCGTTTATAGGTTCGGCTCGGTTCAACTTGACTCGATCTTTAAACAAACTAAGCCAAGCCTCAATTTTAGCTCGTTTCCTTAACAAGCCAGCTCGTGAACTGCTCGTAAGTTGTTCAATTAGCTATTAGGTTCGATAAATATAACAATACCAACTTTATTTTGTATCAATACAATTGTATTAGTATCATTTGGTTAAAATAAACTTGTCTTTCAATTTGTAAGTCAAATTTGATGCTAATTAAGTGTATTTTGATTCTCCAAACATCTATATTATTCTAATTTATTAACTTCTATTATTTATTCTTGTAATATAATCATGAGCTAAACTTTTAGATATTATTAGCGTACTTAAATTGTCATATATTGATTAATATCATCATTGATCTTAACTTTAATATTGAACAATGCTTGGCTTGTGAGCCAAACGAGCTGGCTCGAATTTTCAAACGAACTGAGTTTGACTCGAGTTTTAGCTCATTAACCTTAACGATCCAAGCCGAGCTAGCCCGTTATGAAACGAGCCGAGCCTTAACGAGTCAAGATGGCTCGTCAGCCACCCCTAGTCAATACCAAGGGCAGTTGTGTTGTATAAATGAGTGTGATGATGAAAATGACCTATTAATCTGGGTTCTTCAGGACTACGCAACGGGTGAATGGATATTGAAGCATCATGTGAGCATTCAATGGCTTTGTGAAAAGGTGATGAAATCCACACCGTAGCAGATTCTACCATGTGATCACGGTTCATCCAGATTGCAATTTGATTCTCTACGTTGCTGGTCCGGAGAACACACTGATGGCATATCATGTCGATCGTGAGGAAGCATTGGTTATCAAACATCTTGGATCAAAATGCCAGCCACGATATATTCCATATACTCCATTCTACACAGAATCATTGACAAATAAGCACTCAGTGTCACTTCGCTGGACCTCTTTGGTAGTTGTGCAATAAATGGTATGTAGAAGTTTGCAAGAGCTGGGTTTTCACTTCCAAGCAGTAGTTTGGGTAAATTTGTTTGAGATTGATGGTAGTTCTTATTGTCGCATTTCTGAAGTTATGTTTTTGATGGTTTGCTTGTATGGCCATCTTGTAAGCTAGCTTTACATTGGTTAGTTCTTTCACTGAACGTCGTTATACTATTTATTCTACTGAATACTATTTTGCTAATGCTTATTTGTTGCAAGCATAAGCATCTTTAAATGGTTGAATGTGTGTGGAATCCGTGCAGACACATGACTGGTAGAAATAACTCCAGTTTGGGTAAATTTGCTTGAGATTGATGGTAGTTCTTATTGTCGCATTTCTGAAGTTATGTTTTTGATAGTTTGCTTGTCTAGCTACTCCCTCCATTTCAAATTACTATTCGTTTTTGCTTTTCTAGATACATAGCTTTTGCTACGTATCTAGACATAGCATGTATATCTAGGTGCATAGCAAAAGCTATGAATCTAGAAAAGTCAAAACGAATAGTAATTTGGGACGGAGGGAGTGGCTTGTAAGCTCGCTTTACATTGGCAGTTATTTCACTGAATATTGTTATACTTATTTTACCGAATACTATTTCGTTGATGCTTATTTGTTGGGAACATAAGCATCTTTAAATGGTTGAATGTGTGTGGAATCAGCGCAGATACATGACTGGTAGAAATAACTCGTAGTTTAGTGTGAAAAAAATTCATGGATAGGGTTGATGAATTGAGAATGGAATGTATGTCAGACAAATAGCTATAATGATCTCGAATAAAAAGTAGTTTCCAGTATCTACAGATGGCCCATGGATTGCTGTACTTGGGATGGCCTTCATAGTCTATTGATCTGATTATCTGAATCTTGGTAGTTCTCAATAGTATGCAGACTCAGATGGATGCTATTCATTTTTTTTGAAAATCTTACTGAATCTTCTGAAAGGTTTGGAAGTCAATGATTATCCTTTGAAGAACAAGATGATTATTTTCTTTAAGGTTAGTACATAGAGAAATATCATTATGTTTGTTTTAAGGGTTTTAAAACATCTATATGATTTTTCTCCTACCTGTTCAAAAACGAGGATTCAAGTAGTAAAAGACAAAAAAGATTGTGAATTGTATTCTGCAACATGTGAATCATTCCTTCTTTTTGTACCAAATCAACAATGAAGCCATGGTCTATCAAATAATACCATGTTAACATAAATTACTCTGAATTGTAATCATGAGTATTTCTGTTTTCTCCTGAGTATTCTTCACGTGTGAGCTACGTAGCATATGTCTTTTTGGAGTTCCAATCTTTAGCTCTGTTTGAGATTGTTTTGAATTCCGTTTCCTTCAGCTGATTATTCTGCAATGTAGTAGTTCACCAGGGAACAAATCAAACATACCGTTGTCCTGGTATTCTGCACTTCTTTTTAAGTAATCCGTTTTAAGTTTTGTTGTTTTACTAATAGCATCCAGTCAGATATCTCTGGTTTGAATCTAGATAGGGTAAACAGATCTTTGATCAAGCAGCTGGCTGCTTATGCAACAATGTTCAGCGAATTGCCTACCGATCTGCCCCATTTGCGTGAACCTTCACTTGCAGTTCTACTCTTTGCCTCCCTGAAAACGTCATGACAGGGATCATTTGTCTTTCACCTGTAGCTCATCCTCCCCGATGTTTGATGACCAAACGACCTGTGCCGTTTTATGCAGTCATGGTTCGGCCAAAACGATAAATGAGTTACATGTGGTCAAGCAAGATGACTAGCGATTCTGGTTCTTTATTCCCCAATCCAGCCTTTTGTTATGCAGCACCAAGCTTGGTTATTTGTATATTGTTTCTGATTTCAACTCCAACAGAGTTGCTATTTGACTCTCAAAGTTAAAATTTAGCAAGTTGGTAAGAAAATCGTGATCCAACAGAGTTGCTATCTCCATCCCGTTTAACTTACCAAACTTCCCCTCACACTTGCTAAACTTGGCAAGCCAATTTATCTTGCCAAGTTGTGCATCCCACGCGCAATAATTGCCAGAATGGAGAGTGCAAAATGGAGAAGCCGTTGTAATACAAAATGGAGAGGTCGTTGAAGTGGATGGAGAGTGCAGATTTTTAGAGAGAAAACTAGTTGTTGTGATTTGAAGAATAGAAAATGAATAGTCTGTTGGAACGAGCAACTCAATATAGAGATGAATCTTTTTGCCAACTTAGATAGAGTCAAATAGAGAGAAAAATGAATCTTTTTGCTAACTTGGATAGAGTCAAATAGAGAGTCAAATATGGATTAAGTTTGGTTCCAAACACTTGCAAAACCAAGCACGAGATGGGATCAACGAGCACGCATACACCGGTTGCTATGCAATCCTCTGTCATCCATAGCGGTTGCTCCAGAGCTGTTGGGCTCTGTGGTTTCGCCAAAGGAAGCTGTTCTATGCTAGGCGTAGATGAACTGAAACTTTGCCTGACCCAGCTAATCGACTGTGGCGGCAGTCCAGTGGTCGGAACACCTAGGTAGGTTCAGTGTGCAGACAGTCCTCAGAAGAAAGAAAAGACTAGGTAGGTTCAATCGTATCATGTGCAGTTTGATATTTCCCTACAACATAGGCAGACAACCATGTCATCACTAAACAACTTTACATATATAGGATGAATGACTACTATTACAAGCTCCTCCTTGAGCAGCTCGGACTCAGATGCGGCGGAGAGATGCCAATCGCCTCTCCAGATCGTCCACTTCAGCGGAGGATTCTGGTGGTGCCGCCACGTTTCTTGCAGGAGCCGCAGCATTTCTGCAGAAACCAGAATTAGTTTAGGAAGGGGGGAGAACGAAAAGGTTAACAGGCATATTAATGGGGGCAAGACCAAAATTTGAACGGCATGGTGTTATCAGTTGTAAAATATCATTTGCATACCGTGCTTGGCTGTTGTCAACTTTCTTGTTAGTTGCTCCAATGCGACCTTTAGGAGCCGAAGAAAGCTGCATTTTCACGAAAGCATTGGAAACAGTAGGTCAGAACTAATACTCACTCAGTTTCTGCACAGACTGCTACTGTGAGTTGAAAGAATGGTACCTGAGAAGCCACATCGACGCCAATCTCATCAAGGACCTGCATATCCGACAGAGGGGTATATTGATACATGAGCTACCATGGATGGAATTTACATTGTCTAGTAGAAATCAAAGCAGAATTCCTAGAAAGCTGTTAGCTGAAAACTTAGGCAGTAACTTACCTGGTTTGTAAGCTCTTCGGTTTCCTCCTCCGCCTCATCTTTGTCGAGCGTTTCATCAATGGCATCGGACATCATTTCAAGCTGCATAGAAAGGGCCATTTCAATATGAGACAGCTATAAGCCTACAACATTCTTTAAACATGTCAGCAACATCTGATAATGCACTCAGATCCCAGTTATCTTGGAGAAAAGATTAACCACTTGCTGTCATATTTTATATTAGTTTAACACACTAGCAAGCTGCAAATATTGTTACTGACATGAAGAAGGAAATATTTTTAGGATGCTAAGAGGTTCTGCTAGCTTGTGAAAAAATAACCGTTTTACATCAGGGATCACGATCTTGCAAACCCATGAGACATATCGTTAATGTTTATACTCCGAAACATATGTTTATACTAATAGAGTTGGATATGTTTTATAATGCTTTTGCAGTGCTCTAGTCTATCCATGTCTATAGCAACCAAGTAGGCTGGGCATGAATTGTATGACACAAGACTTCCAGCTTTGAAATTTGAACTAGTTTATCCAGCATAGTGTCAATGTTATTACCGTCATGTCCAACTGAGTTGATTGCTTCTGGAATTCTTTCATGACCTTTATCTGTTTCACCGGTTCCATTTGCTGAAATGTGCAGTGAAATACAGAAGTTCACTTAGAAGACAGTCCAACAATTGTTCACAAGCAAAATTTCTTAAGAGGATGTGTTGATACTAAACAACAGCTAACATGACTGTCTTTCATCACACCTTATTCATTGCTGCCATCGCTTTGCTTGCACCTTTCATTCCAGCGGAGATTGAAGTGCCCGCATACATTGCCTGAATAAACAATGGATGTGTTAATCACAAATTAGTCTTGTCCACAATCAGAATAGAAATTCAAAAAAGGAAAGGTATCCATGCCTGTGTGTGAGTAGCTACTCCACGAATCTGTGCCCGTGTGCCTTGCAAATTGAGGATTTGTTGCCTCAGCCTGACAAGTTGCCGAGCTAATATTTTGGTTGCCGCCTTGAGAAATCCAGATCATCTATTGTCAGAACATTGGACAAAGAAAATAGGGGACTACATATCTTCCATAACTTCAGACTCACCTCATTTCCGGTCTTGGCAGTCTTCTTTATCTCCGCAACCAGCTTCTTCTCCTGCACAATTACCATTGCGACTATCACCAAACCAGACAATACAATTTGCACATAGATACTTGGTATGGCCTTCTGCTGGGCCTGCCAGTTGTCATACCACGCTGTGGCTCCTTCTAGTAAAAGAAGTTATAGAAATGACTTAACAATAAACAAATATCCTACAATTAGTATCCTCTAAAATGATAAACAAATTTCCTATAGTAGGGCAGTTGAAATGAACTAATAACAAACAGATGCCCAAGATAGCTACATCTTATCACACATTCCCACTCCTCTAGACCAGAGAGATTTATTTTGCAGTCAGACCATAGATACCGACAAGACTCATTCCAAGAACACAGCATTGAGTAGTAAAAAAATCTTTAAATAACAGAAAATGGTGGATTTAATACAACAAGTTCATGCCTCTGCTCATATTGTAGTTATACTTAAATGTTTCAGAACAGCATACTGTGTACCTCCATTTGCAGGGAGCCAATCTCTCTCTCAACTCCTAAAATATGTAAAACAGAGAATCGATGTCAGAAAAATTGGCACATTGCCCACACTATGGTGAATTCTGTAACCTAGTTTGAAACTGAAAGAGCTGCTGTAATCTAATTTGTTAACTCTAACAAGAGAAACGATCAAAATATCCACCGATTTTCCAAATTTTTGAACTTGTGCTGGTCTGATCCGATAAAACGCAGGACCAATAGCAAACGTGGCAACAATTTCTGGATTTTTTAGCATCACTGGAGAGCAATATTAACTAAACAACTGCTACCTAAGCTCCGCTCTATTTGAAACTGAATCACAGGACAGCTATATCTAATTTGTGCAAAATCTGTAACAGGCAATGACATATCCACAAATGTCCCAAATTCGTGAAATTGTACTGGTCTGATTCAATATAACACAGGTTGAGTAGCAAATGTGTCAGCAATTCGCAAAAAGCTTCCAACCCCTTGGTTAGAAAGTAGAAGAAGCAAATTGTTCTCACCCCGCGTGGCCACCGCCATTTCACGTTTGCTGGTCCTGAGAGCCTCTGCAAGCGAAAAATAAACATCACATCAGCAGCAGTAAGTTCAGCGCGCCAAGCTTGTGATCCGCATTCCCCGCCACAAATTTTGGCAGAACGACCACCACGCCCCCGAGAACGAACCCTTGATCTCTCCCTCCCCCCCACAAAAAAATGCATGCCCGCCCCAAAACCCTAACCCACCAGGCTACCAAAGCACTCAATAGAAACAAAACACCTCCGGCCCTCCCTCCCGCTCCGCCAAGGCGGAAATCCATCGAAGGCCTCGCCTCCGAACTGCAGGGACGACCCCTGCAGCCGAAATCGCCGGATCGAAACAGGGGATCGCCCCAAATCGACGGCGAGAGTTCCCCAAATTTGCCGAGCATCACACTACAAACCCACCCGCCCCCAACACCCGCGACGAGGGAATCCAAGGACGATTAAGCGCACCTTTGGGGTCGACCTTCTTCTTGAAGATGTTCATGGCTGCCGGATCGCTGGGGAGACGACGAACCGCTAGCGAACGGGGGCCAGGAGCAGGCCCGCCTCTCAGTAGCGTGCGCGCTCTGCGCTCTCGCGCTGCAGATTTGGTCGAGAGAGAGAGAGAGAGAGAGAGCGCGGGGGTGCGGGCGTGCGGCGCGTGCTGTTCGTGGGCGAGAGGAGCGAGAGGGGGGTGGGGGAAGTCGGCGCCGCGCGAGCCCAACGGGTAGTGAGTCGCCTCGCCGACCCAGCACATCTTTTAGGTCAGGTCACTCTAGTAGCCGTTGCGAACGAGAAAACAACGCGCGGCGCTACCTGCACATGGACCCGCTCTCGCTGCGGACACGGGGTGTGGGGTCCACGGACTGATGGGACCCTTGCGTCATGGAGTGACTTGGAGCAGTGTGTGTGAGGTCTCTGGAAGGGGGGAGAGTGGGGAACCCGGGCGCAGCGCCTTGGGATTGCACGAACTGCCCCCACTCCTCCCTGTTTTCTCTTTGTTTTGTTATTTTATTTTTTTGTACAATTTGATTTCCTTTTTTAGGGCAAGTACAAATTGATTTCCTGCCTTTTATAGTTCTATACTATATGCTCCTTGGTATACGTGGGCGAAGATCATTTTGCTGGCCATATCGTCAATTTATTTCCTTAATTTTCTGGGTAGAAGAAAGCAGTATCCTATGAGCTTTCTTAATTACCTAATTCTATTTTCATAACTAATATCACCTCATCGTGAAGTAATAATGATACATAAACAAAGTCGTGACTACGCCTGCGCTAAAAAAATGATCGTGAAGTTCGTGACCAGATGTCCTAAAAAGGGTTCTATCCCGTTGTATGTTCCCTTGCTACCCAAAATGTGGCCTGGCCCAGAGATGTGTGCGGACTAATTTGCTGTGAAGGCCCAGGAAAATAACTGGGCCGCCAGCTTGCGCACACAACCATAGGAAACTACATGATGGCCCGAGTTTATCATTTGCACACAGAAACTAGCTTTGAGGTTTACGCTGTTTTTGCTTCGTTTCTCAGCGTGAAAAATTAGAAGCTCAAATAAATAACAACCTTCTCGTGTAGCTTCCAAAAATTTGGAAGGTCAGAAAAACTGAGTTTATATGGAAAGCTGGAAAACTCAATTTTATGAACTTTTCGTAGCTTTTTGAGTTCAGAAAGTTAAACACATCTTCTAAAATCTAGTGTTTAGCCTTTCAGAAGGAAAAAGCCAGCAGCAATTTTTTAGAAAAGCTCAAAAGTTACAGTTCAACAAACAGGCCTTTAGTTTTCTCTTATGTACTACAATGTTTGTAGCAACAAAACCGTAATAACCACAAGAAAAGTACTTCAAATGTGCAAGCCGTGATATAATTATTTAATAATCTTTCTTTATCTGAATTTTGGTTGAAGATTGTGATGTTTCAGTTTCTAAACCGTGTACGTGTCTTATAAAAGGCGGGAGCTGATTAATTTTCCAAAGAGAAATCATTTTTTTAGGACACCTGGCCAAGAGATGGGACCGGGCGCTTGATAGTTTGACCAGCAGCATGCAGAACACCGACTTGTGAGCACGCGAATCGCTGGTTGAAACAAACGGTTCTCGCCCAGGGACAGCAGCAATACAGGCTGATCACTGGACCAGATTTGGTTGGGAATATGGAATGGGTGCTTGTAGTTTGGGTGGATCGCGGTAGGAGCGTATGCTGTGTAGGACGGTAGCACGGTCCGTCAGCTTTTGTCTCACGCGGAGGCACGCAAGCGCGCTGTCCCCCGGATGCCGCGAGGCACGGATGACCGCCGCTGGCTGAGCTGTGCTTCTTGCCGGCGCCGGCAGCGGCGGCGAGGACGCGCCTGCGCGGCACTTTTGCTAGCTCTTGGCGCCAATCGCGGCCGAAAGCATAGCACTATCGGTGACATGCGCTGAAGTGTAAGTTCAATTTAGACTTTTAGTAAGTTGAATTAGATAACGCGTACGTGCAACTTAATAGGGTGTGAGCCATTGCGATCAACGGCTTCCGAAGATGATGCGGCCGTTGACGAATTGCGTGTGTGTATACGACCTGGCCATCTTACTTACTGTTGACAACATCGGACAGGTCGATCGTGTCGGGCACATACCAGGAACCGACGACCAAGATGCCTTGATGCCTCTGCCGCCTGCTACTGTGAGGAGTAGTATCCAACAACAGCATCAGCCATCAGGTGTTTATTTATATAGCTACTCCTAGGTCAATTGCTAACAATTTTGTGGTAGTTAAGTTTTCTGTGTGACACTTGCCCTCCCTAGCTAGCTGGCTAAAAAAAAAATCTAACGGGCACACATTATTCTGCCACCAACGCAATATATATCTGAGGGTCCAACTGGCACGAACATTTGGCATATGCATACGTGCACTACGGTTGCTAACTGATTCTAATACGGATTAGATGAAGCCGGGCTGCACTATATGTTTGAGGCGTCCACTAGACAAATACTTCCTCCATCCCAAATTATAAGTCATTCCAAAAATCTTGTTGGAGAGTTAAAGTATCTCAAGTTTGACCAAATTTATACGATAATATAATAACATTTATGATGTCAACTAAGTATCATTAGATTCTTCATCAATTATATTTTCATAGTATACCTATTTGATGTCATAAATCTTTATAATTTTCTCTATAATTTTGATCAAACTTGAGATGCTTTGACTCTCCAAGATTCTTAGAATAACTTATAATTTGGAATGGAGGGAGTATTAGCATGAACTTTATGCTGCTAGCTACCTGTATAGGGCCCCAAGCCGACGGTGATATAGGGTCCTGTAGTATAGTAGTATATACGACCTGCAGGAACTTTGCAGTTGAAGGGAATGGCCCGTTGGTACCAAATATGCATTTGATACCGTGCGTGTATAAAATGCCGGAGCACACCGTATTTTTATTTTATGCGGTGCTTGCGCGTGTGCGCCATTTGTTTATCGTGTTGACGAAGGCCCGTGGAGAGAGCCGACAGCAACCGTGCATAGGAGAGATGCGGCCAAATCGATCACGCGACTCCCGCTTTAGTAGTTCTTTGATGCAACCTCAAAACCAGTTACAGGCTGCAGGCTACTCGATCAAGTACTCGCATTGCGATTTGCAACACGAATCGTCTGTTCTATTTAAATACACGCACACAAACGAAGCAAAGAATGAATGGGGAAATTAGTGCTAGCGGTACCAGGGACCTGTGCCTCGATGCTTCCTCACGTATGGGATTCGACCACGCCGACGCCGGCCGGCCGGCCGGCCCAACGTACTACGCCATTAACTGCGGCGCTGCACGGACGGACAACGCATCTGCATTTCCTGCAAGTGCCAGCGAGAAAATGCAGCAGCTGATGGGTTGATGGACGCGCGCGGGGCGGCCGTGATCCGCCACAGGCCCTCACGCGATCGCCGCAGGTCCGCCGCTGTCTCGTCATCCCGGGACACCACCCACCCTGATCCGGTGATCCCGATCCCGACGGCGATCCGCCCGGCCCCACGGCGCGCTGACACGCCCCAATCCCCTCCCGTGATTTCCGGTTCGCACACCGACTGGTGGAGCCCGCGCCGCAGCGGCGCATCGGGGCGCCACGCGGCCCCTTGTGTGAGCGACTGAGCAGTGAGCGCCCCGCGGCTTGCGCCGAAGCTTCCCCAGTGCCCCCCACCGTCGGGTGCGTGAGCGCGGCGGGCGATGCGACCCCCATCCAGGATCCAGCAGAGCAGAGAGCGTTCGCCGCTTCCTGCCACCTTCGCTTCGCGCGCCGTAACCACCCGTCGATCCAGGCTCCGACGGCCAGGTCACGTCCGTACGCTAGCTGTCGGGCGCAGCTACCGCGCGCAGCCCGTCACGGCAGAGCGTGCGGGGAGATAGCCTCTATAAAAAGGCTGGAGCTAGAGCGAACTAGGACGCGTCGATCGCAGCAGCGCAGTCCCTCGGTCTCGCATCACGAGCTATCCCAAGCTTCAATTAATCGGCCAGCACTTCTGAGTTCAGTCCTTGTTGCTCGCTCCTAAAAGATTGATGGAAGCGTACGCGGCAATGGCCACACCACCAACACTAGCCATGGGCGTCGACGTCGACAAGCTCAGCTACGAGATCTTCTCCCTGCTCGAGACTAAGTTCCTCTTCGGCGCCGCCAATGGGTGCCTGTCCTCCGGCCCCGGGACGCCGGGAAGAGCGTTTCTCGACGGTGGGCGCGTGCGGGTCCTGTCCATCGACGGCTGCGGCGCGGACGGCGAGGACGCGCTACTTGCCGCCGCGGCGCTCGCGCGCCTCGAGGCCGGGCTGCGCAAGCAGACCGGGGACACCGACGCGCGCGTGGCGGAATTCTTCGATGTCGCGGCGGGCTCCGGCGCCGGAGGCGTGCTCGCGGCGATGCTGTTCCTGAGGGGCCCCGACGGGCGGCCCCGGTACTCGGCGCAGGAGGCGCTCGCGTTCGTGGCTGGCAGTGTTGGAAAAAAGGACTGGGGCGGCCGGCGCGGGCGGTGGGCCAAGCTGTTCCGCGGCGGCGCGCGGGGCGGGGACCGTTCGTTCCGCCGGGTGTTCGGCGACGCGACGCTCAGGGACACCGTGGCGCCGCTGCTCGTGCCGTGCTACGACCTCGCCACGGCCGCGCCATTCGTCTTCTCGCGCGCCGACGCCGTCGAGAGCGACGCCTTCGACTTCCGCCTCCGCGACATCTGCGCCGCCACCTGCGGCGCAAGCGGCGCGGTTGTGCCCGTGAGGTCGGTCGATTGTAGCACGGCCATCGCCGCGGCGTCCGGGGGCGTTGCGGCCATGGGCAACCCGGCCGCCGCGGCCATCACGCACGTGCTGCACAACAAGCAGGAGTTCCCTCTCGCCACAGGCGTCGAGGACATCCTCGTCCTCTCCATCGGCGCCGGCGCGTCGGCAACCGTCTCCTGCGGGTCGAAGACACCAATGCCGGCACGCTCACCATCACCGCGCGATCTGGCGCGCGTCGCCGCCGAGGGCGTCGCGGACATGGTGGACGAATCAGTGGCCATGGCGTTCGGGCACGCGTGCCGGAGCAACTACGTGCGCATCCAGGCAGGCAAGGCGCCGACGCCGCTCCACGCGGAGACGGCGGCCGCTGCCGCGGGAGCGATGCTGGCGCAGCGGAACGTGGAGTCCGTGCTGTTCTGCGGGCGGAGGCTGTCGGAGCGGACCAACGCAGAGAAGGTGGACGCGGTGGCCACGGAGCTGGTGAAGGAGCAGGAGCGGCGGAGTTGCAGCCCACTCCCGAACGTGGCCATCAAGCAGGTCGGCACGCCGCGGCTGTCGTCGGCGACCACCGCGTCTTCTGGCACCACGACGGCGAGGACTGCGTCGACGATGCCGTCACCGGCGTCATGGGATTCTCGCCGGTAGGCAACAGGGCCGTGGCACGATGGGGATCTAGTGTACATAAAGGTCACCGATTAGGCACTTACATTGCTATAAGAGAGTGATGGGTGTGTTCTTTTGTTGTTTTCTGATAACGAGGCCCTGACATATGGGATGCCAGTTTGGAATGAAATTTTGTTTACGATAATCTATCCACCGAGCACGTAAGTTTTTCCGCTTGGTGTTCAAACGTACTCCCTCGGTCCTTCCGTCCCAAATTACTATTCATTTTGATTTTTCTAGATATAGATGGAGGGAGTAGCAAGGAAATGCAAATACAGCCATACAGGTGATGCTGGGTGGAGCTGTGCTAGGAATCACAAACTTGCTCCAACCGTAGTTGTTGGTTGTTGTAGAGAAATGGCGGTCGATATGACATTACCGTGTTACTGGATTTTGAAGGTTAAAATCTGCATGAACTTCTGTTGTGTTTACTCACCTTATGATGAACATGGAAAGCTGCAATACATTCGGGTATTTCTTTTGTCCCTTATATCTCTTTCTTGATAAGGGAAGCTCTATTAATCTTAGACAATTACATCAAGATAATGCAATCATACTAAGATCCATCCCCGCCTCCACATAGTTAGTATACACACAAACTATAATACATGAATGGAATAAATTAAAGATGTGGCAACATATATTTTGTTGAAGAAAATTACAATACACAACATTTTTTTTAGTTTTGTACACCACCAAAGCAATACCTGAACTACGAAAAAGGCTCATGAAACACAATGTCTCCTTTACATGTGCATTTTTCCATTCCATCCAATTTGAGTTGAGAATCGCAATGATGAAGGTCTTCTTAACTTATGCGAGTGTTTTGATGTGGATCAATGGTGGCTTGAGGTTTAGTGTCTAGGATTCGGGGTTAGTGTTCAGGGTGATGGTGAAACGACTAGATCATGGTTGACGGACAAATTATCTGTGGGTAATGGCTTGTTGCATGGCAAGGTGGCGGGAATGCCACAAGAGCCACATAAGACAATGAATGGCCAGGGCTGTTGGCTAGGGAGTCAAAGTAAAGCTATAGGGAACTGCTTGAGATAGGTGTAGGAGGAGCGGAGTGGCCGTCATGCAATGAAAATGCTAGCTAACGAGTAAATGAGAGGAGACATAAGCCCAGGGCGTTGCATACATGGGCTTGTCATAAGTCACGCCTCGTAAGCGTGTGCCGTGTGTATAAGAGGTGCGTATTGCCTCATGTTCTAGCTAGCGTGGCGATAGAGCAGCAAAAGTGATTCGGTGAAACTGAGTCAGGAATCGTACCAAAGTGATCGGATGGAAATGGTGCAAGGAATTATATAAACATCGCAACTAATAATATTTTTACATTATATGGAGAAATATTAACCTTTAACCTAATTTAACGTAGCAAATGCATGTGCCCGCAGAGAGTGCATATATGACCAAAGGGGGGCATATGGCCCTTTTGGTCTCCCTACTAGCTTCATCCCTGACATCATTGATAGCCGATGTGGTCCTTCACATTGACGTTCTCATCCTAATGCCCAAGCTGTGTACCGGGTTATGGATGGGCATTGATGTTGGTGTTCCTCGTCACCTGAAATGATCCTATATTTGAGGCACCTGATGTGTGTAGGACTACAGTGTAGTAGTACGTACGAGCAAATCGTTGAGAGAGATATTGAGCGTAAGACGCTCATACACCCATAAGATAGTCGTGTCTCGTACACAATACACGAGTCTACGTAGGTGCGTCCATAGTACATGTCTAATAACTAATAACAGGATTGAATGTTAGTTGGTCCTCATTTCCGGTGGGCACAATTTTGTCACTGTGTAACTCATATAGCCATATACTATATATTTCCACTTGGAAATATACTTTCGCAAAGTTTAAACATGAATGCCATCGACAGGGGGGGAATCATGGCCACGCCACGTACGCGCCGAGAGTACTGCAAATCATTGGAGCCCAAGCGACAACAATATATACTCCCACGTATCCGCAATCCGTATGAATTGATGATTGGATGGATATCGACCAGAGTTTGGGGAGCATGCATGCACGCGGCCGCGACGCGACAGCTGTACACTAGACGAATGCTAATTCCAGTAGGTGTATCCCGTCGCGGATGCAGGCACGTAGCGCGGTCCCAAAGATGCTGCGGGCCATGCGCCGCGTACAATACAAGTGCCGCCGATCGAAGTGGCCTGGTGGTGGTTATGGCCGCCGGCGGCGTCGTCCGCTAGCGGAGCTGTGCTTGGTGCCGCTTGGCGCCGGCAGCCGCAGGCAGGACACGCGTCCTCGGCAGTTACGCTAGCTCCCCACGGCGCAGATCACGGCAGAAAGTGAAGAAGTGGTCGCACGAGCCCACCCGGCGTCCGCACGGCACCAAGACCAGACCCAGTACGTCACCGACCCGTGCGCGCGCGCGTGCAGTCAAACCAGGAGACGCTGCCATACGCGAGCTCCAGCTGTGTGGAATCTGGGACGGGATACATGCATGCACCACCTGCGCTGCGCACCGGCACCAGGGGTGACTGACAAGCCAGCTCGGCTCGTTTTGGCTCGTTTGTTAACGAGCTAGCTCGGCTTGGAGCTAAAAATCGAGTTTGGCTCGGTTCGTTTGAAGTTCTAGCCAGCTTGTTTGGTTCACGAGCTTAATGTTGAACATTAATATAGTGATCACAGATTACATTTATTAATATATAATAATTTAAATATACTAACAATATTTAAAAGCTTATGATGATCTTATGAAAATAAATAACATAAGTCAATAGATTGGGATAATAATATAGATGTTTGGAGACTCGAAGTAGACTTAATTAGTACTTAGATTTGAGTTGAACAACATGTTTATTTTAACCAAATAATAGTAATATAACTATATTGATTAAAAATATTTCTGATATTTCCATCTTTATCGAGCCTAATGAACTAATCGAACATCTCACGAGCTGGCTCGTTATGAAAATGAGCTGACAGCCTTAACTAAAGTTATCATAGTTTGATTTAACATAAAACTAAAACAAGTGCATTTTGAAACGCAGGGAGTACGGTATTTTCGGCCAAAGATGATACACCCGCCCGAGCCACTCGCGGTCTCACGGTCACGGACGCCAGCGACCAGGCTTTGCTGGCAAGCGAAGTGAGGGACTGAAAAAGTGAAAATGACAGCACAAACGAGTTCTACTCCCGCTTGTACTGCTACTAACCTACTACGAGTGGCTTTCCTGTCCTCACGTGTGAAAACCACGTGCACAGTGAAGCATCCCGCATCCAACGCGGACGCCCTCCGCGCGTGCGGCAGCACACAGCCGTGGGCGTCGTCGTCGTCCGAGGACGTACGCCATTACCTGCGGCGCGGCACGGAAGCCGCCGCCTCCGGCAGGGCTGGGCAGTGCCAGCGCACGCGATCGCCGCAGGTCCGCCGCTGTCCCGCCATCCCGATCGCGTCGGTGACCCGGCCCCACCGCGAGCTGATACGCCGGCCCCGCACCGCTGGTTGTTGCCTGATTCTGCCGACGACTGGTGGGCGTTGGGCAATGGCCCAAGCGAATGGCGCGCCTCGCGGCTCGGGCAGGAAGCTTCGCCGTCGGGTGGGCGTGCGCACGGCGACCCATCCCGATCCATCTAGCAAAGAGGACGCTTCCTGCCACCTTCGCCTTCGTCGTGGCCCCTGATCGCGCCGTCGATCCCAAGTTCCCAACTCCGACGGCCACCGCACGTCCGTACGCTAGCTGTCCGGGCAAGCTACGAGGGAGAGAACCGTGTGCCGGCGGCCTCTATAAAAGGACTCGAGCCGAAGTGGACTAGGACGCGTCCACCATCGCGGTCTCACTCGCATTCACGAGCTCCAGTTACTCCTCTCTGTCTCGCTACACTACTACTTCTCCCCTCGTGCGGGCTTGCCTGCTAGCGTGTCACAGCGAATGGAGGCCTACCCGGCAGCGGCGTCGCCACAGAAGGCAGCCATGGACATGGACAAGCTCATCAGCCACCAGCTCTTCTCCCTGCTCGAGAGCAAGTTCCTCTTCGGCGCCGGCGCCGGGTGCCAGTCCTCCGGCCCCGGGACGCCGGCCCGGGCGTTCCTCGACGGCGGTCGCGTGCGGGTGCTCGCCATCGACGGCTGCGGCGCGGGCGCCGAGGACGCGTTCCTCGCCGCCGCCGTGCTCGCGAGGCTCGAGGCCAAGCTGCGGGAGCAGGCCGAGGACCCCGACGCGCGCGTGGCCGACTTCTTCGACGTGGCCGCGGGCGCCGGCGCGGGCGGCGTTCTGGCCGCGATGCTGTTCCTGAGGGGCCCCGATGGGCGGCCGCGGTACTCGGCCCAGGAGGCGCTCGCGTTCGTGGCCGGCAGTGTTGGAAAAAAGGACTGGGGCGGCAGGCGCGGGCGGTGGGCGAAGCTGTTCCGCCGCTCCCGGAGCGGCGAGCAGGTGTTCCGGCGCGTATTCGGCGACGCGACGCTCAGGGACACCGTGGCCCCGCTCCTCGTTCCCTGCTACGACCTCGCCACGGGCGCGCCCTTCGTGTTCTCGCGCGCCGACGCCGTCGAGAGCGACGCCTTCGACTTCCGCCTCCGCGACGTCTGCGCCGCCACATTCGCCGTCGGCCGCGAGCCCGTCGCCATGAGGTCCGTCGATGGCCTCACGGCCATATCCGCGGCGTGCGCGGGAGTGGCGGCAATGGGCAACCCGGCCGCCGCAGCCATCACGCACGTGCTCCACAACAAGCAGGAGTTCCCTCTCGCCACCGGCGTCGACGACCTCCTCGTGCTCTCCATCGGCGCCGGCGCCGGCGCCTCCGCTTCCGTTCCCGGCGGATCGAACACACCAATGCCGACACGTTCGCCTTCGCCACGGGAGCTGGCGCGCGTCACGGCAGCAGGCGTCGCCGACATGGTGGACGAATCAGTGGCCATGGCGTTCGGGCACACGTGCGGGAGCAGCTACGTGCGCATCCAGGCCGGCAGGGCGCCGACGCCGCTCCACGCTGACAATGCGGCCGCGGCCGCCGGAGCGATGCTGGCGCAGCGGAACGTGGAGTCGGTGCTGTTCCGAGGACGGCGGCTGTCGGAGCGGACGAACGCCGAGAAGGTGGACGCGCTGGCGGCGGAGCTGGTGAAGGAGCAGGAGCGCAGGCGGCGCAGCCCCCTCCCTAACGTGGCCATCAAGCAGGTCGGCACGCCCCGGCTGTCGTCGGCGACCACTTCGTCGTCGGGCACTGCGACGGCGAGGACAGTGTCGACGATGCCGTCGCCGGCGTCGTGGGATTCTCGCCGGTAGACGTTGGGTAAATTTATTAGGCCGTGACGTGACGAGGATCCTGTGTACATTGCATTGCATGTCACTGACAAAAGGATCTTTTGTTGTTTGCAAGAAATAGGCACTAAACGTGCGGGATGGAAAGTTTGGAAATGAAATTTCAAATTTGTTTGCGAGAATTGACCGAGGACGACTATTGTTCTCCAAAATGTTGAATTCACTTGAGGGTTAAAGGCGAGTTGAGGACTGACCATTTAGAGAGATGGTCAGTGAGGCTTAGGTAAAACCCAAGCATGGACCATGGTGGTGGAGACCGACGGTGGTCAGATTTGACGTTTGAGACAGGAAGCATCTGATCCACGGCATAAATAGATTAACAAAGCAGCGATGGTGGAGCTGGATACATCCGGGGCTCCTACATTAAAAGCAAGCGCTAATCTTTTGCTGTTATAATGGCTATTTGAGAAGCTTCAACGCTACTCCCTCCGTACCAAATTATTAGTCATTTTGATTTTCTAGATTCATAGATTTTTACTATGCACCTAAATACATATTATGTAAACCAAAATAAAACGACTAATAATTTAAGATGGAGAGGCTACTTTATTTATTACATTCACAAATGTCCCTACATTCTGATGACGTAGCACGACATATATTTATTACCCCCTTCATCCATAAATGCATAGGACGTTTAGGTGGACGGAGGTTTTTTTTCGGGATTCTATAAATTTTCTTAGGATACAAACATTATAGCGTCATAAAAGCATAAGAGAAAATAGAAAATTTAGATATTTTGCAACCGATGGAGTGCGCTGCAGACTGCTGGTTCCACAAAATTCTTGCATTCAGATTCCGCGCAGCTGGAGCCGTCAAATCTGTTGGGCAACGGGAACGCTTGTCCCGCCGGCTAGCGTCGGCGACCACCACTTCGTCCGCACTCGTAGCCGCCACATGGCAGATTGGCGGGGCACTTGTATTGTACGAGTACGACCACCACTCCAGCGTTAGTTGGCTCGCGTACTGTCGCACGGCGAAATGTTCCCCGATTCTGATCCAATGATCGCCGCACACGGATGCGCCGGAGCATTCTTGTCGCCGCAGGGCTGAGCGAGCTCCAATGATTCATAGTCGGTGGCGGCCATGATTTCCCACTCGTAGCTGCCTGCCATGGCTCGGCCTTGTTGGTCAAACTAGTGCTCCATCCGTTGATGATCCTTTCGGCTTGATTGGTGTCCTGATGATTGGCTAGCTGATTATCTAATCCTTTGAGCATGTGTCCATAACTTGATGACAGATAGCTGGTGCTGCAGCTTCGGACTTGCTGAGGTCAATTATATTTGCAAATATATAAACACAAAAAAGGGGTCTGGAACTAGATAGGTATTAGTGTATTACTATAACCTCTTTCATGTTTATATACATTGCACAAATAGGTACATGATGTAGTCTTCAATCTTGTTCCTCTCAGTGGATTTGCCTTGAATTGAAGTCATTGTTGCTTAGTACTACTACCTAGTATAAGTCATGTCCGAGTTTGTCAGTACAAATGGCAGGCAAGTCGTGTGTGCAGCTGGCCACGCATGCAGTCAGTAACGACTGCATTTTTAACACTCATGCTTTATTCACTTGTAGAAGTCGAACTCCGTCTCAGGCTTCTTCACGTTGGTCCGGTAGCCCTTCTCGAAGTCCTTCTGGAGGATGACATACCGATTCTTCCGGACAGCATGCATGCCAGCTTCTTGACATATAGCCGTGATCTGAAAAGGCATTGATCGAGTGTTAAAACACGTTAAATACAAAAGCGATGTCTATCAGATCTATATCTCTCCATCAGAACGTTTCGTATCTACATGCACGACACAAGAAGGAAAGTAGTATACGTATAGGTATAGCATTGCATATCAAGAGTCAAAACTGAGAAGGTATTTGAATAAATTCAGCCATCAGCAGAAGTTTCTCGCTCGTACTGAGAGATGTAGATAATTGCAAACAGAATCGCATGATTACTATAATTAATATGAGCAATTTATAAATTAAAAAAAGTCAACATGTAAATTGCTGCATCTCATCACACATCCATTTAAAACATAGTTTTGCGCATATAAGTATAGTTCTCCAAAATTTACTCATTTAAAACACCGACTATAGTAGCACTCTGAACTTGAAGTTCTACTTGCAAATCTAAAATGTTGTGGCAATTTGAAGATGAACAGCAATACTGAGACAACAGGACCTGTATGTTCCATTTTTTAATAAACCTCTTATAACTTTATGATTGAAATGCTGCTGGATAGACAATAAACTGACAATTTTTCTGTCATACAAATTATAATCACTTACAGAATTAGCTCAATAAGCCATGTTTGCTGACTCAGTTGGGCAACTTTTTGAAAAACATAATAATCTAATTCAAGTTCAAAACAACTTGCTACCATGTCTGATCCTATTTCATGGCAGGGTATTCAATTCAAAATATTTTGCCAACATTTATGAATCATTGCCCTACGATACTGCATGCTTTATTATCAAGGTAATCAGAAGGTAACAGGAATCATCAGTATCCTATATGTTTGCTTTGTTCAATCCCAGTGTTTAGTGTGTGTTGAGCAATATATATATTCCTAAGTGTATTAACCTAGATAGAAGAAACCTCATAGCAACAGGTTAAAGGTATGGGGTAACTAGTGTGAGGGAACATACAACTATTGACCCAAGCATCAGTGCTCCATTAGTGTTGGTGAAAATAAAGTTAATGATTATAAATTGAGAAGTCCAAATGAAAGAAGCCTCACATCTGCAGCGCTGATCTTATCTGGTCTGGAAATGAAATCTTCCAAATCAACTTCGTCACTCATGTTCATCTTGGCAGTACAGACCTGAAGTGAATAAACAGATAATTACCAATCGACTGGAAAAAAAATAGTGATGGAGAAATTCCACACTGAACATTCTGGGGGTGACAGACGGATATGAAAGGAAAATTGCAACAAAGAAAACACTAGTTGGAACCAATATGCATAGCGTACCACAAATATATGACCTGTACATATTAACAGTTATTCTACGACGTAAGAGATGAAGACAGCCTAAAGATGAGCATGTGCATCTCTGCAGGCACAAGTTGGCATGACATGATTCTAAAGACTCATCGATCCCAAATAAAGAAAATCGTGTGCAGTTTAACATCTATTTGTGCAAGTCTTTTAACTGCAATCCTCAGAATTGGTAGATTCTGTGTTCTGCTTGCTCTGCTGAAGCAAACCATTTGAAGTGTGATAATGACACCATATGAAAGAACAAGAAGTGATACCACACTTGCTATAAAATCCACTACATTCAAACTAACAATGCAAGCTGTGGCACTTCACATACTACAAGCTTTCGTGCAACAAAACTTACTTGGAACACAAGCCTCTTCTGCCGTCGGTCAGGAAGAGGGAACTCAATTTTTCTGTCAAGTCTACCTGGACGCAACAAGGCTGGATCTAGAGTATCTGCCCGGTTAGTTGCCATTATAACCTTCACATTTACTGTTTGATCAAATCCATCCATCTGAAATATGCAGGGGTAGATTATTATTAGAAAAAAAATCGAAGTCTTAGCAATTTCTCAAAGTTAGCTCTTATAGATGACAAATACTTTCTGATATTATAGTTTTTCGTTTTTCCTCTTTTCTCAGACCATAGAAGAACTCTACAAATTAGAATGAAGATAACTGAGATTTTCAAATTTAACTCGCTACAAATTTCATAGATTTCTTGGTTGAAAAAGGTTTGCTTTTTCACTATCACTAGGTTTTCTAAGATAAAATTGGATAAACATACTCAAATTCCTAAGATCACAGTGATTTCGTAACCACAACATTTACCTGATTGAGTAGCTCCATAAGAATACGCTGAACTTCTCGATCAGCACCAGTCTGAGCATCAAAACGTGCAGTGGCTATTGCATCAACCTCATCGATGAATATGATAGCAGGGGCATTCTCCTTAGCCAAACGGAATACATCTCGAACCATCCTAGGGCCCTAAAAAAGAGTTGGAAGGACAATACATCAGAACAGAACTGATAAATTTGAAAGCAAAAGAACAAATGGAACCATAAGAATATCAAAACCATCAAACATACGAATACAAACAAGGTGAAAGTACAATATTTCACGCATACAACAGGAAAGAAATCACTACCAGTTATTTGGCAACAAATTTCAAGGGTACCAAAACTACCAATTCATATTACAATTGCCGCAGCTTACCTCGCCCAAGTACTTCTGTACAAATTCTGAACCATTTACTCTGATAAAAGAAGCAGTTGTGTGATGGGCCACAGCTTTGGCAAGCATGGTCTTGCCAGTACCTGGAGGACCAAACAAAAGCACACCTCTTGGAGGATCAATTCCAATCTGCTTGTACAATTCATGCTGTGTCAAGGGTAGCTCAACAGCTTCCCTGATCTCTTGCTTCTGGATATCACATCCTCCAATATCCTGAACAGAGTAAGAGAGCAGTAAGTTGTGATGTTTAGAATAAGCGACAACACTACAGGTTCCAGAATATGTCATGTTTTACAACATCCAGCATGCAGTCTCAAGAAAATTTGGAAGAAACTAGCAAAAATTAAAATTCGAAATTTAACTGATTTTGAAGATGATTCATGTCTAATTTTAAATATTTTATCAAATATTATTTAGTAACTTCTGATCATGATGTAAATACCTCACATTGTAATCAATTGTAGGAGCTCATTGAGAATTTGTTCAAATTAAAAGCATATAATATAAAAATTAAGGCCATATCTTTATCCAATGTTTTGATTATTTTCCAACTCATAAGATTATGCGAACAATTTCAATTTATTGGTGGTGCACATTAAAGGGAAAAAATGATACTATGTTGGGGGCAGCACTTTATGAACTAGAAAAGAATTGCTTCAGAAAGTACTCACTATTAACAGTCTTAATTATTACTACTTCTACAGCAACAGAGTTCGAAGATTTATCCCAGCATTAGACACAGAATCCACTATGCAGCAAGACAGTAAACAATTATCTATCTGAAGCATCTAAATTCTAATATATCAATGTTAAGTTAGTGTTAGGTTCATGTGCTTGTCAAATACTCGAATCATGTTAGGAAAACTTGAGTTGTCCTGTGGCCATAAATTTATGGCTTGCCACACTTTGCCACAACTAGCCGACAAAAGTTGGCACTGAAACTACTAAGCATTGTACTGCTCTAGATTAATGGCATGGCAATGGCATCAACAAAGCCAGAGTCCAAGCAGACGGATTATAATAATTGCACGACATGTCTAGGATTCAAAACAAACAACAAAGCAACCATAAATTCAACAACCATTTGATGCAGATGAGAGAAATTCCAGCAGCAGGAACTCACATTGTAGGTAACGTTGGGCTTCTCCGCCGAGCCGAGCAGCGAAATGCTGGAGTCGGCCTCGGGCGGCAGCACGTCGACGAGCGCGTGGGAGTGGCGGTCCAGCGCGACGGACGCCGAGGGCTTGAGCTCCTCGCGGCCGATGGTGCTGAGGACCCGCACGTAGAAGCTGCCGCCGCTGGTGGGCGCAACGATGCCGTGGTCCGCGTCGACCATCTCCATAAACTGGCCGATCTCGAGCGGCGTGGCCCGGCATCGCTTCACCTCCTCCTTCATGCGCACCTCCTCGCGCCTGAGGTTCCTGAGCTCGTCCTTGACGCAGTCCTCCTGGATCTCGACGAACTCCAGGGCGCGCTGGAGCGACTTGAGGCGGCCGTACAGGTCGTCTTCGTGGCCCTCGGCGGGCGCGGCGGCGGTGGCGGCGGCCGGGTAGGCCGGCGGGGGCGCCATCGGGAAGGCCGCGGCGGGAGGGGTCGGGGCGACGGCGGCGGCCGACATCGCGCGCGGAGGCGGCGAGGGTTAGGGTTTGTTTTTGTGTATCCCGCGACGCCGCAGGTGACTAGGCGAGATCGCCGGCGGCGGAAGCAACGGATTTCGTAAGCGGTGAATCGATAGAGAGAGACGGACGCGGAGAGAATTTTATGGGGGGAGATTTCGGAGTTCCAGTCCGTCACCAACTTGTGTTGCAAGAACGTTGCAGCGCAATCAGGAGACCTAAACCGACTCGAAGCCTCGGATGGGCCACGAAATCTCTGACTCGAGGCCCTTTCGGCCCATAGAGGCGTCAAGCCCAACCCAGTTGCTTTGATTCATCTGTACCTTATTCGGCAACTCGATTGCACCCTAAACCTAAACCAATCATGTCATCAAAATGTTAAGGTTGAACTTCCTACATCAATTGTTCGTGAACCGACGACGAATGGAGTAGAATCATGCCGTAGACAGACACAAAATCGTATCCGAAACGAGTCCATTTCCAAACATGGGCCCACACGTCGGTGGCTCATTATCCAAAAGAACACGCGTCACTGCTCTACCCTTGTTAGTGACATGCATGTACACAAAGATCCTCATCCTCATCGCATCACGGCCTAATTGACTCAACTACCGGCGAGAATCCCACGAAGCCGGCGACGGCATCGTCGAGGCGGTCCTCGCCGTCGCGGTGCCCGACGACGCGGTGGTCGCCGACGACAGCCGCGGCGTGGCAACCTGCTTGATGGCCACGTTCGGGAGCGGGCTGCACCTCCGCCGCTCCTGCTCCTTCACCAGCTCCGCCGCCAGCGCGTCCACCTTCTCGGCGTTGGTCCGCTCCGACAGCCTCCGCCCGCGGAAGAGGACCGACTCCACGTTCCGCTGCGCCAGCATCGCTCCGGCGGCCGCCGCCGCCGTCTCGGCTTGGAGTGCCATCGGCGCCTTGCTGGCCTTGATGCGCACGTAGTTGCTCCCGCACGCGTGCCCGAACGCCATGGCCACCGACTCGTCCACCATGTCCGCGACGCCCTCGGCGGTGACGCGCGCCACCTCCCGCGGCGACGGCGACCGTGTCGGCATCGGCGTTCTCGACCCGTCGGAGGTGGGAACGGAGGCGCCGGAGCCGATGGAGAGGACGAGGAGGTCCTCGACGCCGGCGGCGAGGGGGAACTCCTGCTTGTTGTGGAGCACGTGCGTGATTGCCGCCGCGGCCGGGTTGCCCATGGCCGCCACCCCCGCGGACGCCGCGGCGATGGCCGTGGTACCATCCACCGACCTCACGGCGACTGGCTCGCCGCCCGCGGCGCAGGTGGCGGAGCAGACGTCGCGGAGGCGGAAGTCGAAGGCGTCGCCCTCGACGGCGTCGGCGCGCGAGAAGACGAAGGGCGCGGCCGTGGCGAGGTCGTAGCACGGCACGAGCAGCGGCGCCACGGTGTCCCTGAGCGTCGCGTCGCCGAACACGCGCCGGAACGCCCGGTCGCCGCCCCGGGACCCGCCGCGGAACAGCTTGGCCCACCGCCCGCGCCGGCCGCCCCAGTCCTTTTTTCCAACGCTGCCGGCCACGAACGCGAGCGCCTGCTGGGCCGAGTACCGCGGCCGCCCGTCGGGGCCCCTCAGGAACAGCATCGCCGCCAGCACCCCTCCCGCGCCGGCTCCCGCGGCCACGTCGAAGAAGTCCGCCACGCGCGCGTCGGTGTCCCCGGTCTGCTTGCGCAGGCCGGCCTCGAGGCGCGCGAGCGCGGCGGCGGCAAGGAGCGCGTCCTCGGCGCCCGCGCCGCAGCCGTCGATGGCCAGCACCCGCACGCGCCCGCAGCCGTCGAGGAACGCCCGTGCCGGCGTCCCGGGGCCGGAGGACAGGCACCCGGCGCCGAAGAGGAACTTGGTCTCGAGCAGGGAGAATATCTCGTAGCTGAGCTTGTCCACGGCCATGGCCTTGGTGGGCGGCGACGCCATCGCCGCGTACGCTTCCATCTCCGTAGTATCGTCTCCCTCTCCCTCAGGTAGCCAGGTGTGAGAGCGCAGCAAGACGGGAGGTGGAGTGGTAGGCCGAGCTGGCGGATTAATTGGAGATGGAGATGGCTCGTGAGTCGTGATGTGAGAGACACTGGGAGTGCTGCGATCGACGCGTCCTAGTCCACTCTAGCTGCAGCCTTTATAGAGGCTAGCGCCCCGCACGACGTGGCCGCGGCGCGCACGCTCTGCCGTGACGGGCTGCGCGCGGTAGCTGCGCCAGACAGCTGGCGTACGGACGCGCCCTGGCCCCTGGCCGTCGGAGCCTGGATCGGCGGGTGGGACGGCGCCAAGCGAAGGCGGCAGGAAGCGGCGGACGCTCTGCTCCGCTGGATCGGATTCGGATGGGCATCAGGGCATGGGTCGGGGGTCGCCGCGTGCAGGACGCACGGCCCCGGACGGCGAAGCTTCCGCAGCTGCAGGCACGAAGCGCCACGCTGTCCCGCTCCCGGCTCCAGCGCCTCGGGACCACCTGCCATGGAGGACCGGCGGGGAGGGCGTGCCAGCGCGCCGATGGGGCCGGCCGGGTCACCGACGGGATCAGGCCGCCCAGGCGTGGCGTCGTCTCCTCACTCCCGGCGGGATGGCGAGCTCACGACGACTTTTCTTTTCTTCCCCCCGCCCCTGGGCGCGCATCCGTACAGGCCCGCGCGCGGTTAATGGCGCCCCCGTCCTTGCTGTCGGCCGTGCGCTGTCCCGCGGAGGGAGGAGGGGGGACGGGAAGGCCGTCGGCGCTGGATCTGGAGCGCACTGTGCGCGTGGTTTCGACACGTGAGGAAACCGAGCGGTACGCCGCAAGTGCGGCTGGGGCTCCTACTCCATCTCCATGTGGCCGTGCTCGTCGGGCTCTTAGATCCCGTCATGTGTGCTCGTGTGCATCTTCAGTCCTGTGGCTTTGTGGTTGCGGCGAGAGAGGACGTACGCTTGGGGCTCCGTACGTCGGTCGGCGTACGAAGATCAGTACAGATTTTGCTATGCAAGGGCTTTCGAGCGTAACTGCTGGGACCAAACTGGTACAGGATCCCCCCATGTGCAGATGTGTTCACAGTGAACCAGTGCACGGGCAAACATGGCATATGGAATTTACTGGCGCCGAGCCGCCGACAAGAGGGTAGTCTTGACTTTGGTGTAAGTTGCAGATACTGAATTCACCCCGGATCTCTTTAGTTTAGGGATTGTTTGGATCTTTAGTCGGGATTAAAATTCATTCCACATCGAATGTTCGGAGGCTAATTAGGAGGACTAAATATGAGTTAATTATAAAACTAATTACATAGATGGAGACTAATTCGCGAGACGAATCTATTAAGTCTAATTAATCCATCATTAGCACATATTTACTGTAGCATCACATTATCAAATCATGAAGTAATTATGCTTAATAGATTTATCTCGCAAATTAATTTTGTAATTAATTTATATTTAATACTCTTAATTAATATTTAAACATTCGATAAGATAGGAATTAGAATCAAACACCCCTTATTTACGGGCCATGGTTCAAGAGGAGTTGGAATCCCCATTGCACTGGACAAAAAGTTGAAAAAAGACAGGCAGACGATCGAAAAAAGACAGGCAGACTGATAAACCGTGTTGAAATTGCACTGCAGCAGGAACCTGGAAATCTGCAGGTTGCAGCTGTCCCGAGGTTGAATCAAGAGCAACTGAAAAATCGATCCAATGCTTTGGATCCCCGCCGGCCGGCATGCATTCGGACGTACTCCATCTGTCCTTGCCGTGCTGATCAAATTTTTTTAAAGTTTAACTACATTTATAGAAAATATTAGCAACATTTATATTTTTAAATAAATTTATTATGAAAATAGATTAAATGATCTATCTAATGATACTAATTATGTATCATAAATATTGATATTTTTATATATATTTGGTCAAAGTTAAGTACGTTTGAATTTTTGGAAGTGAGAATGACAAATAAAAAGAGACAGAGGGAGTACGTCAGAACAGAAGTCTGGAATCACACAACTCGACGTATGTTCCAATGATACTTATTTCTGCTTGTTTCACAATAAATGTTGCATTAAAATATAGTGTTTATATTGCAGTGGGAATTTTTTATCCCAAAGTTGAACGACGTAATCATTTTTTCACATATTTTTTAATATTGTAACTAAACATTTTCGATGTTGTAACAGAACGTCTGATGGAAAAATTCCTATAGGATGTTCAGGCGCTAGTAGTGCCTACGGACATATGGTTGTTGCGGATCTTCCTTCCACGGGCTTTCTCGCCAACGGAAAAACAAAACAAAACAAACAGCGCACGTGCACACGCATTGTACTTTACACATATGAAATGCTCCGTACTCCCTCCGTCCATTTTTCTAGGGCGGATGCTCTCCTACTCAAGAGACCAAGGCAACGATGGGGGCTTGCTGAACTGCCAGCTAGCTTGCTTTGTTTGTCATCATCCATCCCACTTAGGGATGGCAACGGGCCGTTCCCCAGTGTGGAATTCTTCCATTAAAGGAAAGGGATGGTTGCAATTTAATCCCCACGAAGGATGAAATGGTGAAAAATTATCCCCGCCGGATGATCCTCCATCCCCCGTTCCCGATTCCCCGTAGACCCGATAACATGCAAGGCGTTTTGTTTTGTGTTTTCATGGTCCAGCGTTAGGCCTATGAGAACAAGGCCCACTACCGAAGTATATAAGCAGCGGGCTAACCTAGATACCTCTATCCTCACTTTCTCTACCTGCTACTTTCTAATTCTTGTGATTTGTAATATGTGCACTATAAACCATGTTGCCAATGTTTGAGAAATATCTCAAGTTGAAGGTCTAATCAGTGTGATGCTAAGCGGGGATGGAGATCCCCGTGGGGATTAATTCCCCACGCGAAGACGGGGAAGGAAAGTAAAGCTCTCCCGCGAGCGTTGGGGGACGGGGACGGGGAAATTTCTTCCCTACGGGAACGGGGATGGAGAGCCATTCCCCGACGGGGAATTCCCGTTGCCATCCCTAATCCCACTCAATTAACCACTCGATTAAAGTGCCGGGTAGCTAGGTGGCCGTGTTCGTTCTCTCTCTCTCTCGACTCCGATCCGCCAGAAATAGAAAAAAAACATAGGGTATCCTATCGTCAAAGGCAGTTAGCTCTCTTGCTGGTGCCGTGCCTAACTAACAAGCTCTTTGGCGCGTGTACGTATGCTTGTTTAATTAATCTCCTACAATTATTGCATATGCTTAATCTTGTCGGAACCGTGTCTACGCACGAGATCACGACGTATACGTGCGGAATTAGAGTATATACTACTGCATATTGTGCAAGGTGCATGGTCAACCGTACCATCGCCTCTGGTACACACATGGATAGCTGCGTAAAGTCTTTCGTTAACTAGCAGGTGTGTTGCATGCTTTTGCTTTAGGAGATGCTAGTGTGATTTGATATACATTGTTTGGGTCTAAAGATAAGTAACCGAGAAAAATTTAGAACTCCATGTCCACGACATGGGTACTCTTTAGAGCGACACATCGGATCAGAGTCTAGTCAAATATAGCTAAAGAGGAAGAGGGAAAGATTTTGAAGGCGGGATGTCATCAGATGGAAGTCACCGCGATGGAACTTTTTGTCAAGTTTGGGTGGAGCTGCAGGAACATAATTGAGGCCTAGAAGTTTTCTAGTAGTCTGTCCTGTGTTTTAAGTTTTGCCGCTAGTTTTGTTTGGCTGAACTTGGGTCTTTTCTTTTGCCTTGTGGCATCCTTGTGGTCTTTAACCTGTGTTTCGAACCTCGTAATCTGTGGCTGCAAACACTCATTCGTGAGGGTTGAGGCCGGTTTCCTATATCTAAAAAAAGACATGACAATACAATGGTCAAATCCTTTCTCCTTTTTGGATGATACGAATGAACAAGTTTTGATACTAAAATTGGTACCACTGTGACATAACTGTAATATTGTGGTGGCATAAGTCCAAATATTACGAAAACAAGCCAAAATTTGAAATCATAATGGGCACAAACCTAATTGTTTTCATTAAGTTATTATATAAAGTTACATTCCAGAGCCTCGGAAAGCCTGGAAAAGCTATGATCAGTAAAAACTTCAATCGTGACGAGTTGACGACTACCCTGGCACTTCAGCCTAAATTTCCCCCCCTAGGCGCGACAAAGATCTTGAAGGTATCTCGTGCTTGTAGGATTGACAACATGATGTAATCACCAAGGTATTCCTCTCAAAACGATGGCGACTTCTTGAAACCGTTGCAAAATAAAAGTACCAAAAAAATGAATTATTATTCGCCTTGTCGCCGAGAATCAGGCAACCAGCTACCGCTGAAATCCACGTATGTATGTGCCAACCGTTCGTGTAAGTTGGACAGGAATGGTTGGCATACAAGATGTATCCCCTTGAAATTTGTTTAAGGTGAGGGAGGACAAGTGTCTCAGCAGACTCAATCATCTGAAAATCATCGGTAGAAATCAACAGAGCTGACCAATCTAACCTCCTGCTGTTGGGCATGTCAGACCAGCAGCAGGCAGCAAGCATCAAGGCGTCACGCACTCACGCCTGTTTGAAACGAAGCCATTGTCGGTCACCAGTATGATTCCGACAATGCATGGCGAGTGTCTTGTGACGGACCACAATACAAAAGCAGGACAAAAAAGGGTCAAGTATATCGCGTTATGCTTGTGCGCGTCCCAGACGAACTCAATCGTAAATTAAGGCACACATGCATCCAGGCACGCAGCAGTTGCATGCTGGCAGCGATGCCCCCCTTCGCGCTCATCCCCTCATTTCAAATTCTCAATGGCATACCTTCAGAAGCACCTGATGCAGCACGCCCACAAAAACATCTCGCATGAACCTCGGCCAAGCCCCCTCCTAGACGTCTAGATTCCCAGCCCCGAGCAAATCAAACACCAACAGGCACGATTAAGATATACGACTACAACAAGACCCAACTGCGACGACAGATCTAGCCAACTGGCATATGTATAACGCTAAGGTTCGACTAACATACAAACAGTCGAAGGAACGGCCAACCCGGCCAGCATGCAGTTACAACCACGGGAGCACCTATGATCAACACACTTAAATTCTTCTTGGCCAACACAGCCAGCAGGGTTCCAATCAAGAGCACCTACAGTCAACGGAGTTTAAGATTCCGTTTGCCTTGTCGGGCTTCAAGATGTCTTTGGTGGTTCGTCACTTATCGGCAGATCATCTTCATCATGGTAGATGTTCTCAGCCATCTGCCATATCTGGAGGATGTTGTCTTCAGCGACGCTAGCAATCACCCAGTCCTCGCAGGGGTTCCAGGAGAAATCAGAGATCTTGCTGGTATGGCCTCCATGGATGAACATGAGCTCAGGAGGGCCGTCTTCTGCATCCTCTGGTGTTTGTTCTTGGTCAATCCTGTGATATAACAGAGCAAAGAACCCACAGTTAGTCTCAACCATCCTGTGTCAATTTAACAAAATGTAGGGAGCAAAAGGACAACAAAGAAAAATCACAAGATGCATATCATATTACAAAATAGCATCACTTTGGCTATCGAATGCAACAAATGCTCAGCAGTACAAAAGAAATGCCAGAATTATGTAACCTCCAAAAAAAAAAAAGAAACAGTGCACCAGTGGAAAGGAAAACTAAGAGCAATACATGAGAGTTTCTTTAATGCTGTACTGCTTACCTGCTCAGGTCCCAGACCATGAGTCTTCTGCCCAGGCAACAGGATGCAAGTATAGTCTCATTCTTCGGGCTCCATCCAACTTGAAATACTTCCTCTCTGATTCAAAAGAAGTGTTTGAAGGCTTAAGCATTAACATTAAACTAGGAACACAACATTAATAGAAACAATCGATACGCAGAAAAGTTGTTTAGTAAGTTAAACAACCAGCAGCTTTGAACAGCACAATAACAGTGGAAACATACTTGTGACAGTCAAAGGTGTGTAGAGACTTATCGATCTTCCTAAGATCAAATAATTTGACAGTCTTGTCAGTAGAACCAGTTGCAACAACCCATTCATTGAACGGATTGAAAGCCAGGCAGTTCACCTGTAAATAAAGAAGCATCAATAAACAATACTCTCGGCACTATTCTTTCAGGAATCATGACCTTAATAAAGCAAGGTTGAATAAACTCCCACCACCCCCCCTGGCTATAAGATACACTGGTGAGTTGAGATCTCACTCCCCTAAAATTTAGAACATCTTTCATACCATGTTTGCTTCTATTTACCACTAGTTTGCAACCTCTCAAGAAACAAGGCCTATATGGTTTCCTAAACCCTGGCTTACAGCAATAGTAGAAGCCTATAATTCCCAAACATTGCTGCTTAGAAATTATAATTATAAATACAAATATAAACCTAAACATTAGCCTTAAACAATACAAAATGCACCAATGACATAAGATCTGGAAAACCACAGTAAAGATCTACATTGAGATTCGTGCTTTCCTCAGGCTGGGGTTTTCATGCCAAACATTTCTTTTAAAATATTGAGGGTGAAGTTTCATGCCTAACTGAAAAAAAGAATGACTGCCAAGATCTATTTATGCCCTTGGATCATTTTGTTTGCAACTAATCCATCTCGAAACAGCTACTTCTCATTCGTACAGTACTTTTCCCTTCATTGAATAAGGATCATTCGATGATCACTACATGTCTAAGAATCAATAAAGAAACCTTGAAATTTGTAACCATAAAATAGAAAATAAATACTAGCAAATAATATCAATATTTTTTCTCAAGAGAATTGCTATTCAAATGTCACAAGAGTTACCTACCTCACCCTGGTGTGCCACCACTGACTGAACAGGCTTAGTAGGGGCAGGAGACCGCAGGTCCCAAATCAGAAGATGATGATCATCACCAACTGACCCAAATAAGTACTCATGCCTCAAATGCCAAGCAACATCTTCAACGACGCCATCATGATGCTAGCCAAGGTGCAATCAAAGTATTATAGTATTTCTATGAATCTTAAATCACTGTTGATAAGAAAACCAAACAGACGAGAACTTGAAATTCATAGTTTACAAAATAGAGCTTCCAGGTTTGAGTGAGAGATACAGACAGTTTTTCTACTCGTTGCCAAGAAATGAACATATTTAGTTTTCCGATTTGTTATTTAGCATGAATACATTCTGTCGTAATTCTTGATCACAATGAAATTTTTACAAAATAAACTGTATTAGTTCCATTTGATTTGTCTTACTACTCTAAGTATAATTATCATGCAACTCAAACAGATGATCCAGAACTTTCAAATAAACATCAGAATGTTACAGAATGAAGAAAGCTTTAAACAGTGTTCCACATGAAGGTCCAAATATTAACATGCTAAATAGAACCAGGAACATGAGCCATACCTTAAAAATCTGCAGGGCATCAAGACTTTTGTTTTTACTATTTGCTTTAATGTCCCATAAGCAAATTTGAGCATCATCGGACCCACTCAACAAATGTCCCTCTTTAAAAATACTCCATGATAAGCCATATCCTTCAGAATTATGTCCCTTCAGCCGTAAATCAGGGTTGCATGCACCATCCAGTGGAGGCTTTGATGGGTGCTTGCTATAGTCAAAGACATATACTTCTGCACTAACTGTTTTAGTAGCAATTATAAATGAATTTTGGGGCATATAGCGAGCCCGATTGACCTCTCCATCATGATTTATCTGCTGAACAATTTGCACCTACAAAAGAAAGGATTCACATGTTTTAAAATTTGTATAAGCGTGTCGTAACAGTAGAATTAGATGGGAAAGTGCAAGAATGTGACATTCTCTGAATTAACAACCCCCCCCCCCACCCCACCCCAAAACCTCCCTGTTCCAAAATTCCCAGCAAACATGAGGTCAAACCAAAGAACAATCTTTTCCACCCTGTATCTGTAGCATGTCACAAGTTACTTTGGTACAGAGTGAGCATAATAGGGCAGTACTTTTGATAAGGTACGGAGGGGGTTAAATGTTGATTGATTACTGTATTTTTTCAGTAATGGCATGCATCTCCAAGCGTTCATACTAGCAAACAAAGTAAAAATGTAATTACAATGGCACATGTGGAGTGCATTAGAAAAAACCCAACTTCATGAATATTCATTGCATAAACTGGGCTAAGAGTTATTTCCATGGCAACAAGTTACCAACATAGACCTAAGCAACCAAGGATCCAACAGAATGACCATTAGGTTGGTATGGAAATAAAATCAAGTGATTCATGAGAAATAAGAAAAATGAACATGAGTATACGGCAGGACGATGAAACACTCAAATACATAAATTAATAGTTTCCTAATTAGCAAAAGCCATAAAAAACCCTTGAAGTGCCACCTTATGGAAAATCATGCGCCAAGAACCACCAAAAATTGGTAACTTGGCAAGCAGACACGATCAATGTTCCACAAAAGCCTTTCTCAAAATGGCAGACAACCAATGGAAAGAAGCCATCAAATATTTCAGAACAGGGTATTCCTTTGTGCAAAGGGCAATCCAAGAAGGTTTTGATCCTTTCGTTCCGGGAGGCATGGGAAACACATATCATTCAAGTGCAAAGGTGTTCATGCAACTGCCCCCATCAATTAAGCCATCTGCAACTAGAAACAGTATCATAATAAAATTTACCATAAATACAATTGAAAATCTCAAACACTGCAATCGTGGCACTCTCCCATACAGAACTTATCCTGTGGTGCAGATTCAACCAAATTAAGAAAGCTATTAGATCGGTAAAGGATAAACAAAATGTTCCTTTGGAGTGTATAGAAGCCCCCCAAAAAATTGTAATAGGTGGCACGACTAGCATGATGAGAACCTACGGTCATCCACTTCCAACTTCATATGAAATAAAAAACATCTAGTTTTGGATATTAGAGGCACAGAAAGTTATACTACAACACCACAATCAAGCAGTTTGGGACTAACAAAATCAACAAAGCCAGAGGGGAAAAATAGCCCACAAACCAAATACCACGTAAAATAGCAACAAAACCACATGCACAGGGTACCTTCTTGGATCCATCGCAGTGCTCAACGAAGGAACCTTCACAGGGCACATACACTTCTGCAATCATCAGAAAGTTAGGGTAGTCCTTGCATGTATGCGTGCCAAGGACAACCTTCTGGACAGTATGATCCTGTCCAGGGGCCTCAGCTCTTTCAGGGAGCCATTGTACAGTCAAAGATGGCCAATCCATTGAGTGATTAATAATCAAATCATATAGATAAGGTGCGTTAGCCTTCCACATAGAGTATTCTTCCACAATCTGCGCATTCATGGCCCCATCTGTGTCCTCCGTGATCTGTACTCCATCCAACCTCCCTTCAAAACTTTCCGCCGAATACCCGGCCATCACCTCCAGCGGAATCTTTCACCCTTTTCGAGCGAGGACTAAGGGGATTAAGGTTTGTAGAGATTGGATCTAGAGAGTTTGGTTCGGGAAAGGTGGCGGTGGAGGCGGCATCGGCGGCGGGTTGTCCTTTGGACTAATCTGGCAGCGGATAAGGTCGAGAAGTAGGGTTGGGAAGGTTTATAGGTTCACTGCATTGTTGGGCTGTGATTGACATGAGTTATGCCGTGTAGGCCCAAAGCCCAGATTTGAAGAGGTAGTCAAAAATCATTTATTCCAGTAAAGCAACGAATTGCACAATCACTATCCAAGCACCTAGAAAGTGCAAATACTGGCACAAAATGGCATTTATTTTATAAGGGCCATACCCTATACAACAGGGTAGGCAATCCAAAAAAAAAATTGCAGCCTCCATATAGGGGGTTGTAATTATAGGGGAAAAATCAATCGGATCCCAACATGCGCAAACCAACAGTAAAATGAAAGAAAATAAGGATAATCCAAACAGGTCAGATGCTCTACATAAGGATAGCACGAGTCAGTTCACCAGTTCTTCTCAAGAACTGGAACGTCATGATCCTTAGCTGCAGAATTCACCACTGAAATGCCAAACTAAGGTGCTAAACCAACTAAGGCCACTTTCAATACCTTTTGTAGGGCACCGTATTCAATACTACACCATCAGGGATTGTACGGTTCAGACATGACATACTTCAGCGCATTCATAACAAGGAAATATAAATTAAAAAGCAAACTACCTAACATAGATAAAGGAAATGCCAATCATCACACAATTGAAAAATCCACCATAGCACTAGTTTCACATGTAACAACAAAAGATCTTTCAATCATCAAATGAATCAGACCACAACATCTCTGGACAGTGGACACTGATATGGAAAACTAAGCGGAAATAATCTACTCCACCTGTACAACTAAAACTAACCAATAACCCCTGTATATTTACAAAGTGAATTATGGAAAGTTCCTCAGCACGTGACTCTTCCCTTTTTCAAAACAACTAACCTAAATAAATGAACCCAGACCATAATCAAGGAGCGCACAGACCAGATAACTGCAACGGAACGCTGGATCGCACCGAGTAGCATGCTCACCATACCCCTACAGCATTACCACCCCTTGGGTACAAGAGTTCACAATTCAACCAAATCAAGCTACCTAGAATTATGTATTGTAGCAAGCATCCCAAAGCCCCTTGGGCCCACTACTTACCAAATTCCCACAAATCCCTCCTGCTCCCTCATAACATTGCAGCTACCCGCTCACATAGTAGTCAAATCACACCCGATTGCCAAACTATGAACACACAAACCCTAACCCCTGACCAGCAGGGGACAAGAAGAAACTAAATTCCCGCACGGCAAGGCACATCACACAGAAACGCTGGATCGCACGCACCGAGTAGCATGCTCACCATCACCATACCCCTACAGCTTTACCACCCCTTGGTACAAGAGTTCACAACTCAACGAAACCAAGCTACCTAGAATTTTGTACTGTAGCAAGCATCCCAAAGTTAACCCGAGGGACCCATTACGTACCAAATTCACACAAATCCCTCCTGTTTCCTCATAACATTGCAGCTACGAGCTCACGTAGCAGTCAAATCACACCCGATTGCCAAACTATGAACACAGAAACCCTAACCCCTGATCGACACGGGGATAAGAAGAAACTAAATTCCCACACGGCACGGCACATCACGCAGTAGTATAACAGCATCAACCATCACTTCACATCGGAGACACAGAGTAAAACGCAAAGGATAGTTACGGGAAGGCAAAGGAGGCGCAAGTAAAGGAAAGGGAAATCCACCTTGCCGGAGGCGGCGCCGAACCCCCCGATGTCGGCGTGGTCGTCGTCGTAGTGGCGCGCGTCGGCCTCGGCGTCGTCGAGGGGCAGCTGGACCTGCGCGAGCATGAGGTAGTTGGGCTCGTTGTCGGAGGTGTGCGTTCCGAGGATCATCTTCTGGACGGAGTGGTCCTTCCCCGGCGGCTCGGCGCGGTCGGGCAGCCACTGCACGGTGAGGGAGGGCCATTCGAGCGCGTGCGTGATGACGAGGTCGTAGAGGAAGGGGGTGTTCTTCTTCCAGATCTTGTACTCCTCGTTGATGAGGCGCTCCTCCACCTCGGCGCGGAACTCCTCCTCGTCCGCCGCGCCGCCGCCGGCCTTCGGCATCGTCGGTCCGACGGGGCGCCGGCTAGGGTTAGGGTTTCGGAGCGGAGGGGGGTTTCGGCCGGGGAGCGGGGAGTGAAATGGCGGGAGGGGGCGGTTGGGCGGACTGGGAGGGAGAGAAATTGAGCAGAGGGGACCGAGGTGGGGGATAGCGGGCGCCGGGCAGCGGCGCTAGCGCTATAAAAAGAGGTGCTTTTTTTTTGAGGGGGATAAAAAGAGGTGCCGAACCGCTCGCTGAAGTGAGGAGGTGGGGGGAGAGGGGTTTAGGGGTTTATCGGTCCGGTGGGCCGTGGGCTAGACGCTAAAGAGCAGGCCTGTTTAGGCCTACGCTCAGGCTTGATAAAAAGTTTACTTCGTTTTGTTTTCCCTGTCTGCTGCAACAGCCGTCGGATTGTAACAGTGGCATATGTTGCACAGAACATTGAAAAATCATGTTCGCAAAATCAAAATTTAGCTTTCAAAACATTAAAAAAATAACAACAGAAGAACACTGAGGGAACAATGTTGCGCAAAACATTAATACATTTGCTATTATTATATCACAACATTGTTTGAAATAAAAAAAATACTCCCTCCGTTTTACATTGTGAGTCGTTTTAGCTTTTCTAAACACATGATTTTTACTATACACCTAAATATACATTTATATCCAGATATATAATAAAATTTATACATCTAGAAATACCAAAACGAACATGCAATTTGAAATGGATGGAGTAGTAGGAAAAAATAAACAAGGACAATGTTTCGAACAGTATACATTTGAGACTGAAAACCACCTCCCCAAGATGTACTACGAAGATTCAAAGATCTTAGGTTATTCCCATAATCACATATGTATGGATGCATGATGCGAGTGAGTTGCAACCGCACTCCGCACGCCCATAGTATATAGCGAAACACTCTTAGGTTAGACTATATGTATGAAAATCCTTTGTGTCAGTGTGAAACATTCTTAGGATGATGATTCAAATAAAACTGATTCATTGAAAATGCAAATAATAATTAAATGAGCATATGCCGGACACATCAGTACGCCACCCATTTGCTCGATGAGGCTATAGAAGAAACCGAAAACATAAGAGGCAAAAATTAGATTGGTTAGGAAATATAAGAGTAATAATTTTACGATCTTAATCTTAGGAAAGAAGAAATACAGGGAATCAACTAAAAAACATTAGCAGGAATTGACAGGTGGTGGCAATAAAAATCTACTTATGAAATTACAGGTTTTAACTAAGATTAATTGCTAATTATTAGATATTATCACGATAAAAAAATAGTTTGCAGGGGCTGTTTTCAACAGCATTTGCAAGGGTGCTACCCGCTCATGGCTTTCGCAGTAAAAAAAAAATACTTCAACACCTACGAGAGACAGCAAGCGAGCAGATGAAATCATGGATCAATGCATCCTATGATTGATTGATCATAGCAGAACAAGCAACGGAAATTGAGAAGAGGAAGAAGCTAAGGGCAAAAATAACTTTTTGCATTATCCTCATGGCAGCATGTAGCACCACAACAACACAAAGGACGAGTTTGACCTCAAAACAAAAGCTGAGGGACTAAGTTGGCCGATTTAAAAGTTGAGGGACGAATTTAACCCTTGAGGCAAAGTTGAGGGACCAAGATGCCTATTTTGCCTAATAAAAGAAATATAGAAATCTTGGGAAAAAAAATTGGAGAAGCATCAAGGCGACCCGCTCCTGGAGAAGTATTTCTAGGGGTGGGATGCCCTATGATCCGTCCCTGGAGAACCATTTGCAGGGGCAGGTCACAGGGCGACCCGCCCCAGAAAATGGTGCCATTTCACATTTCAGGGGGTCGAATGCTACAATGCTACAGTACCCGCCCCCGTTTTGTTGGTGCCGGTGGCAATTTTGTCCGCCCCTAGAAAAAACGGGTGCCCCTGCAAATCGTTTTAAAAGTATCTAACACGCACATAAAATAAAAACATACAAAATACCTCTAAAACAATTATTATATTGTTAATAACACAGAATATTACCATTTGCCATTTTCAAATGCTTGAAACGTATTCAATGATCACCATCTGAGTCCTTTGGATGGGATTTCAACTTCATATTTGCTCCTATGTGCAATTAAGCAGTTATTAGTGACTATAGATCGATTTAGCCGTTTATTAGCTGTTTGAGGAGGTCGAGCGCTTAATGTCTTAATCCACGATTTAAAACATTTTGTTGACCCAGTAGCTTAGGATGATGATTGAAAAGTCAATTTGGATTGAAAACGCTTAAAAACTATATATGGAATAAACAAAGTGATAGCATGTGCATTTGACTAAGAATTGTGGCTACTTGATTTCTGATTTTGTTAGCCACCTGGATGCGTGTACCAAGAAGTAATGTGGTCTGTCCTCCCTAACATATTAGGGCCCAAGGTTTTCCATGTAGCAACCATACCTGTTTTTCTTTATCTGTTTGTACCTATCCGGCTATCCCCTGCAGTTGTCACGATTATTAATTGACAGATTTATTGCTGTTTTACCCTTGCTGGGCAAGCTGCCCGCCTGCGCCTATATGTATCTGACATGAAATCTCGAACGCATACATTTTACACTAGCCAAATATGGGATTCTAAAAAATGGCTAGCCAAATAGACCTCAGCCATATCGCAGACAGACTTTTTTTTCCAATCATCACGGTACAGACGTAGACGCTCACATACACACATGCACACTCATCCCTACGAACACATGTACGCAACCCGACCTACTCATATAGGCACCTCCGAAAGACCAAGCTAGCAAATCCTCAAGATTGATGAAGTCACCACTGGCGTCTCGCTGTCGACGGGCACGTCTCCTACCACTTAAAGAATAGCGCCGGTTAAATCCTGAAATAATGCCGAGTCGAGAGCTCGAACCCTGGTGGTCAGCTTCCACCACAAGAAACCTTACCAACTGAGTTATGCTCAGGTCGCATATCGCATACAGACCTCACTGTAGACACGAGCAAATTAGATCGATGAAAGTTAAGTCAACGATATGAGAATGGGAATTCATATGGCGTCGTGGCGTCTCAACTGAATGATAGTAGTGGAGGTGATGAGAGGAGAGGAAGAGGAAGCATGCGTAATTGAGTAGCAAACGGGAGGTGACCGTTCTCAACATAGAGAACCTCTTCCTCTTCGTCGTCACTTCCACCGGCAAGCTAATACGACACTTAATCATCAGAGAACACAAGCACGTTTTTGCTCACTTGTTGCGGCATCTTTGATTGCTTTGATCAGCACGCTTCTATCCCCGCCTTTGGTAGAATGTGGTAAGCGAGAAACTAAAGCATCTGCATCCTGAAAATTAGAAGCTAATCCCTCGCAGCTTTGGTTAAATGCCCTATCTTCTGACCAAGTTAGATTCCCCTTCTCTCCTTTTGTTGGCAATTTGTGTATCCGCACTCCTCCCTCTGCTCTCCAGTTGTTTCAATTTCTTTTGAAATGAGGCAAATTCTATGACATCCTTATCTGTTCCTCAGGGAACCAGCTACCGCCCCCTACCCATCTCCATGAAGTATTCGTTCTTTCTTCACTTTTTTTTACGAACGGCACGAGAGTTCTTTCTTCACCTTGATCTACGTCGGAATGCCGACCTCACTTAGGATACGATGTCCACGCGCACGATGACAGCAGAGTTGATCAAACTCCCAGCGGCGGCCCTGCCCCTTTGCAGGCGTACCTAACGGGAGGATCTTCTTCTCAAGTGCTAATGGATGAAAGTGCTAAAATTTAGCATATTTATGCATTAGCCTATCCAAAAGGAAGGGCTAAACTTTAGTCCACCCCCACAAAATGCAAAAGTATTAGCTGGTGGGGAGGTGCTAATGAGTGCTAATGGACACCTGAAACTCTCGAAAAAGACCGAAATACCCCTACCCTAACCTTATCCTATTCCGATTCGGCGCCCTCCCTCGCGCGTCGCCCTTCCTCCCTCCCCCTCGGGAGATGTCGCCGCCGCCGCGTGCTCCTTCCCGCCACTAGTCGCACTGCGACGCTCTCCCTTCTCCCCTCGCCACACGCCGCCGCCGCCGTTGCGTGCTCCTCCCCGCCACTACTCGCGCCACGGCATCCTCCCTCCTCCCCTCGTGAGCCACCGCCGTCGCTTGCTCCCCCGCCCGTCACCGCATCACTCGCTTGCGACATAGCCGCCCCTGCGCTTGATCTGCCACGTCGCCGCTCTCATGCCACCACCGCCCAGCCCAGTTCGCCGTTGCCGGAGGTAGAACCAGATGGGCTGTAGGATAGCGAGGGCTTCGTGGGCTACTTCTCCCAGCCAGAGCCGTAGCAATCAGAGCAAGAAGAGCAGCGTAGCAAGCAGAGAGCACGCGTATGGCTAGGGAGGGGACCAAGGCGCACAAGAGGGGACCAGGGACGCAAAAGCAGGGGTACAAAAGACTTTCCTCCATGTGCTACCTTTCCATTAGCACCAGATCCAATCGAAACAGGAGGCTAAACTTTAACACCTCTACCCACTGAAGTTTAACAACAATAGCACATCCAAACAGGCTCCTTCGCGAAGTCCACACCTCTACCCGCTAAAGTTTAACAACAATAGCACATCCAAACAGGCTCCTTCGCGAAGTCCCTGGTGCAGGGTGCTCCGGTCAGATAGCTCATCTGACCGTGACATGGTGCAAGTACAAGTGAAGAAAAGGCTCATCGAATAATAGATATATATCTAATAGCACCGATCGAAGGACAGGCTCCGAATTTTATACTAAATTTGAAGTGATTCTTTCTTGACCCAAGTGCAATAAATTTGATTGATTGAAAATAACTAATATCGCATGTCATAGCGTACAGCACATATCTTTTTTACAATGATTTCAGCAGATCATGTATTGCGTGCGCAATTCACATGATGTGGCAATTGGCTAAACACATGCTCAATCTGGCAGCTAAAATTGAAGTTCCGACATTCCGTGCGTGCCCAACAGTTCATCGTACTCATAGAAGATCCTCTTTGGAGTGCGACAAAACCGATAGTATTATGGACTTGATGCCCCCAATATGATGATCAAGATGGGCAAGTGCTTATTCCTTTGAGCAGAAGTGAGCCTGGACAGTGCAGGGACCAGCAATGCAACAGTATCAGATGTGGCAGCACCAAGGTGCTAGACTGACTAATCCAGAGTGGTTTCAAGGAGTACATCACACCATCAGGTAAAGTGTTCAGAGAAGTGTCCGCTAGCCTCAATTTCATCCCTCTGCAGTTAAGAATGAAAACAGAAAGTTTGTTTAGCTCGAAATCTACCATAGCTATGAATATTGCATGCACGCTTGGTGATAAAAGAAACACCCAGGACAAGGACACTATACCACTAGAAAACCCCGAGATGGAAAAGGCAGTTCATAATTTCAGAAAATTAGCATATGGGAGGGCACCTTAGCTTTGTGGATATATGGTTGAGATATGCAATCATGAATTTGAGAGGACGAGTTTTACTAGCAAAGCACCAAAATATAATTGACATGAGCATTACCAGGAAGTAAAGGAAGACAACAATTTAAGCAACTTCCACTGCCAAAAAATTGGCACGTATCACTCCAGGTGCTGCTAGCATGCTTAACATATGTAATATCCAGCATGTTCCATTAACTTGCCCTCAGAATATGAACGGGAAGCATTTTCCTCAATTATTCTACCAAATGCATCATTTCTAAGAAAACTTGTGATAATCTAAATTGGAGTAACTCATGGGATGAGCAAGCAGCAAAATTTCACAAGTCTGTCAAAGAGTAGACATATTTAGTTCTTTTCAGGATCTCTAATATTCAGTAGATAACATATAGAGTTGTAAATACCCTTATTCTTCCCATTACAATAATCCACAAATTAAATTATATGTGGAATCTTGAGTGACTCCAGAAACCAAGTTCCACTAACAGGAAGACAACAAAAGAAAATAATATACGCATAAATCAAAAGTGCACTCAAAAGCAGCAAGCATCTCTTTTTCATTGCAAAAGAAAAGGTGGACATGGCTACAATCATTTAGTTATATCCATGAGATTCTAGCACTTAAAGCACGGTTTAGAAAAAGTCAGACCCTATACCCGTTGGATTACCAGACTGTTCGAGCCAATAGGCTAAATTGGTGAGCATTGACTAATGAGTAACTGTAGTCAAGTACAGGAAAATCATTGGAAAAGTAGTATTAGTTTATGAACTAAAAGAGGGCCAGAAGGACCCTCTTAGGTTCATCAAGTTGCACCCATAAACTTGAGGTCGATAGTAGGGGTTTTCTGGATGGTTTGGACGAGAAAATGGAAGATACATAGAATACACAAAGGAGATCTGGACACACAGATCAAGGAGAATTATCATCACCTACAAGCACACATTGTTCCTGTACAACCCCATCATCAACGCTTTCGGTTGGCGCTTGCTGATCGAGCCCTTGGATAATATCAATTCATACAAAAACAGCATGCTCTTTCAAGCAATGTAATCCTCCTTGATCTGTTGATCCAGATTCTCCTCCATGTGCTATATGCATATTCCATTGCCTCCAGCAAACTATCCAAAAAATGCACACCATCTTAACACGGTAGGGGTGCACAATTGATAAAACAATAGTTTTCCAAGATGACCAACCTTTTGGAAAGAAGAAATGTTTATTAAAGTAAAGAGAGTCAAAGGCTTCTTATTACCAGTCTTTCCAAACGTCAACACATAAAGGACTTACAGATTTATTTATGAATTGGATATCTTTGTGACGGTATGAGTTAGGGCTCCACTATGGTCTGCAGCAAGGTAGGCTGGATTTGGAAGTAGCTCATCAATGGAGGCGGCAATACAAGTCTAACAGTAACATCAGAGAAGGCGTCGATGAACATATCCCTCTGGTCCATCACACCATCAGGGAAAGTGTCCGGACAAGTGGCTGCTAGTCTCACTTTCATCCCTCTGCAGCTAAGAGTGAAAACAGAAAGTTTGTTTAGCTGGAAATCTACCACAGAAATAATATAACGAATTTTGAATGCAAGCTTGATGATAAAAAGAAACACCCAGGACAAGGACACTATGCCACTAGAAAACCAATGTGATGGAAAAAGCAGTTCACATTTTTAGAAAATTAGTACATGGGAGGGCACCTAGGCCTGTTGCTGGGTATCCATAATTCATACCCAAATCCACACCCACCTCAAATAGGAAGGGTATGGGTAGAAATATATATACCCATTAGAAATGGGGAGGGTACAATTTATCCATTGGATATATATAGTATCTAGTACAAAATTAATTATCCATTGGATATGGGTGAGAATGGGGAGGGTGAGGATTGGATAATATATATTTGGATTTGGGTATGAACAAGAGTGGGTTTGTCCATACCCTCCCCAGTGGCAGGCCTAAGGGCACCTTAGCTTTGTGGATATATGGTTAGAGATCTGCCATCATGAATTTAAGAAGGCGAGTTATACTAGCAAAAACACAGCATGCCTCTCAAGAGCATTGTTTGTGCGAAAAATGCTTTGATGCCAACACCCCAATCTGCACAGTAAAGGAAAAAAATATAATTGACATGAGCATTACCAGAGGATGCAAAGGAAGACAACAATTTAAGCAATTTCCACTGCCAAACAATTGACACGAATCACTCCAGCAACCAGTGTCACAAACATGTTTAACAACATATGTACCATCTGATTATGCTACCAAATGCATCATTTCTAAGAGAAGTTGTTTCTAAATTGGAGTGACTCATGGGAAAAGCGTACTCAAAATTCACAAAAGTATGTCAAAGAGTAGACAATATTTAGTTCTTTTCATAATCTCTTATATTCAGTACATAACATATAGAGTTGTAAATACCCTTATTCTTCTTATTACAATAATCACAAATATTATGTGGTACTAGCTCAAGTTCTGCTAACAGGAAGACAACAAATACACATGCGCGCGTGCATAAAACCATCATGAAGTACTTCTGTAGCAGTTGTGGTATCACATAATTTCATAGAGATGTTGAATATATCTGGGTTATCCAGCTAACGATTATACCAATAAGGAAACTAAATACAAAAGGCTAATATAAACAAAAATCAGAAGAACCATTTCATTAAAAAGGATGGATTTCCTAACGCTTGAACACAGAACAGAAAATTGCACTCAAAAATCATTCTTAAGAGACGACTATCATTTAGTACTGGTAGAAGATGCCTCTTCAAAAGCAGAAAGCACCTCTATTCCAGCAGACTAGGACATACTTTTTCATTGAAAAAGAAAACCTGGACATGGCTACAATCATTTAGTTATATCCATATGAGATTCTAGCACTTAAAGCAGGGTTTAGAAAAAGTAAAAACCCTATACCCGTTGGATTACCAGACTGTTCCAAGCCAACAGGCTAAATTGGTGAGCATTAACTACTTAGTAACTGTAGTACACTACAAGAAAATCATTGAAAAACTAGTATTATTGTATGAACTGAAGAGGGACAGATGGACCCTCTTAGGTTCATCAATTTGCACCCCCATAAACTTGAGGGCCATAGTAGGGGTTTTCTGGAAGGTGTGGATGAGAAAATACAAGATACATAAAATATATAAAGGAGATCTGGATACACAGATCAAGAAGGATTATCATCGCCTAGAACAAGACCACGTCATTTTCTGTACAACCCCATGATCCACACTTTGGGTTGGCCCTTGCTGATGCTGAGTCCTTGGATAGTATCAATTTATACAGAAGAAAGTTCTTGGCACGCATACATGCGAGGATTGTCCCAACTATCAGTTCTTAAAGTCCATGCACCCTGGTCATGGTAGTCAAACAAGGTTTATTCCCCTCTGATACTTACTAACATGATGTGATGTGATGTGATGTGCCTATGGGCTAATCAAAAGAAAACTAAACCAGAGCAAATCAACCACAAAAACTCCATTCACCCATAGGTACATCATGTTATAAAGTATCATAGAGGTAATAAAAGGATCGTTGGATACATAGCACTTGGGTACATAAGCTTTTAAATTATTAAATAGAAAGAACAATCCTCATTCATCGCACGTATGTGTGCAAGAACAATCTTCCGGAAAAGTTGATCCTGTCCAAGGGCTAAACACAGTCAAGTAGCCAGTCCAGTGAATGAACATGTGGCTGATGAGACCATACAAAAACTCTATGCGCTTTCAAGCAATATAATCCTCCTTGATCTGTTGATCCAGATTCTCCTCTATGTGCTCTATGCATCCTGAATTTCCTCAAACAAACCTTCCAAAAAATGCATACCATCATCTTAACATAGTAGGGGGTGCGATTGATGAACCTAACGGTATCCGCCAAAGTACGAGCCCAGCAGCCCCTTTTAATAATTAAAACAATAATACTTTTGGAAAGAAGAGCTGTTGATTAAAGTAAAGAGAGTCAATAGTTACTTATTGCCAGCCTTTTCCAAATATCAACTCAGGGAGGACTTGAAAGTAGGGTATGAGTTTGGGCTCCACTATTGGCTGCAGGAAGGTGGGCTGGATTTGAATGTAGCCCATAAATGGAGGCGGAAATATAAGTCCAGCCCACCTAACTACAACCCACTGTGGAGCCTAAGCCCATACACTGACACTGTCACACTGATAACCTTTTTGATTGATCCAGCACAGGGGCAATGTCAACAAGTAGATCCACAGGGGTTTTGAGCTTAGCTTCACTCTATCATTGGGGCAGCCAAGCTCTATATTAGAGGTTGCAATTATAGAAAAAAATATCAATCAAAATACAAAACACACAACCCAACAGTAGATTGAAGAGAAATAAGGATAATCCGGACTAGTCAAAGCCTCAAGAAACTTCAGCAAATCTTCATCTTAACTACACAAGGACAAACAGTCCTGGTTTCACAAAAGGGAACAGGAACCAGTGCTTTTGTGTTCACCTAAGGAACATACTACATAGAAGGTTAACATCTTTGTTAGCACAAACGAGTGTCCAAAATGCTTTCCTTAAGAAATGAAAATGGGGGAAAACACATTGCTGCACCAGTTATTCAACATGATCCATAGCAACAAATTTCACCACCGAAATGTCAAATTAAGGTGCTAAACCAACTAAAACATTTCAATACCTTTTCTAGTGTGTCATCTTCACTATTACAGTGCATCAGTGCATTCAATTGCATGGAAAAAAAATGAATAAGGCAACTACCTAACATAGCTAACTTCAGCTATGCTTCATTAAAATGCAACACAGATTCACGTGCAAAAGAGCTTTGAACCATCAAACAAATCAGACTGCATCATCTCTAGACATTAATAAGGAAAACGATATAATCTAGTACACCACCACTACCAGACTACTATTTTTAGAAGGAAAAATATGGAAAATTCCTTAACACAGTACATCTCCCTTCCTCGAAAGGAAACACCCTAATAAATGACACGACAACGCAATTAAGGCTGTGCATGAACCCACTAGCCCTTTTAAAACTCTGGATCCTGCCAAATAGCATGCTTGCGTCTTTCCTACAAATCTACCACCCCTTGTACATGACTCTGCAATTCAATATACAAATCAACCAACATCGAATGGCATATTGTATGAAGCACCACAACCTGAAACCTAACATAGACATGACGTCAAAAAAATGACGCTGATCATCTCTCCCTCCTCATGTAATTGCTGCTAACCGCGCATATAAACAGCCAAAATAGCTCCCGCTTCCTGAACTATGACCACACAAACCCAAAGTCCCTACTCCACCGCGAGGAAACTAAATTCCACGACCCGCCGCGGCAGATCAAATCACATCACATCACAGAGCAGGATAGCAACAACGACACTTCATGCGAAAGAGATAAGGCGAAATACGAAGGGGGCAAGCAAAGGAGTAAAACTGGAACCTTAGACGGGCGCGGCGGATGTCAGCGTGGTAGTCGTCGTAGTGGAGCACGTCACCCTAGGCGTCGTCGATGGGCCGCTGTACCTGCGCGAGCATCAGGTCGATGGGTCGCCGGAGGTGCGCGCGCCAATCTTCTGCAAGGAGTGGCCCTTCCCCCGCGGCTCGTCGCAGTCGGGGAGCCACCGCACGATGAGGGGAGGGGCCACTCGAGCTCGAGCGCCTGGGCGACGGCGAGGCCGTAGAGGAAGCCGAGTGTTGTCCTTCAGATCTCGCAATCCTCGTTGATGAGGCGCTCCTCCACCTCGGCGCGGAATGCGTATGCCGCCGCCGCCGCCGCCGCCAGCTTTCGGCATCCTCGTCGGCTAGGGTTAGGGTTTCGGGCAGGGGATCGGGAGGTGAAGCAGCCGGAGGGGGTCGGGGTGACTGCTGAGTGCTGACTGGTGAGAACGGTGGGAGTGGCCGAGTGGGAGAGGGAGTGAGGAGTCGGTCTATTTGGGCCGGTAGTAGGCCCTGCCGCTTGAGAAAAGGCCCATGGTCAGACCCTTTGCTAATTGTATGTTCAACAACAACACGTCCGGCGATCGACATTGCGTTTGCATACACCGGCGATGCGGATGCCGCCGCCGCCGCATGTTGTTTTGGTAGGGCGGGGAGCCGTCTCCGGAGGCCAACCTTCGGCAAGGACGGTGATGTGTCTGGCTCTCGGGCACCGGCACCCTGCTCTCCGGCGCACGCGCACCCGATGACGCAAATAACTAAAATAAAATTGTGCCATGGCGTAACAAAGGGATTTCCGGAGCACGCGAGGGATTGCAAGCGCATTTCATATGATGTGGCAATTTGCCGCTGGCACATCCTCAATCTCGCGGCTGAATTTTCAGTTCCAACATAAGGTAACCAACTGTTCGTATAATATGGTGCAGGGGCATATCTGATCCCTCATATCTAACACTTGTTGCAACTGAGGCCAAGTGGGCAAACTACTGGAGATGAATGGTATATATTTTGCATAGGTTGCTGAAACAATATGCAGCTGGTTAATTTACACGATATATGATGTTATTAACTACCTTCTTAGTTTGGAGTGCAATAAAATCATTAGTATTATGGTCTTCCTAATTAATTCAATGGAATACGGAACCCAACTTGATGCCCCTAATATGACGATCAATACAAGTTATACAACAAATGCTTCTTCTGAGCAGAAGCTAGCCTGGATAGTGCAGGGAACAACCATGCAACAGTCGGATGTGGCGGCACCAATATGCAAAAATTTATAGGTGCTAGACTAATCCGGGGAGGTTTCAAGGTCTGGTCTTTGGTTCATATCTTTGCCATCGCATCATCCGACCATCAAGGAAAGCGTCCGGATAAGTGGCTGCTAGCCTCACTTTCATCCCCCTGTTAAAAGATTGAAAGCAAAAAAAGAAATTGCTTAGCGGAAATTTTATCGTAGAAGTAAATGTTTAAGTCACTTGGCTAGCTACAAGAAGGCAAGGTCGCAATACCGCTAGAAAATCAATAAGGAGATGGAAAAGGCAGGTCATAATTTAGAAAATTAGCATATGGGAGGGCGTCTTAGCTTTGTGGATATATCATATATGGTTGAGATCTGCCTTCGTGAAACTAGCGAACAAAAATATGCCTTGGAGAGCAATCTTTATATAGTTGCAATGTGTGAAAAATGAATTATTATCATGCAGACGACCCAATCAGCACAGTACAGGAAACCATAATTGGCATGAGCATTGTCACAGGATGCAAAGGAAGACAACAATTTATGCAACTTTCACTGCCAAACAATTGGCACAAATCACTCCAGCAACTGTTGTTGCTCATATGCCCTAACAACTTATGACTTGCCCTTGGAATAAGAATGTGAAACATTTTCTTCAGCCATGCTACCAAATGCATCTTTTTTCCAAGAAAAAATTGTGATAGTCTAAATTGGACTAGCTCATGGGAAGGGCAAACTGCAAAATTTCACAAGTCCATGTCAAAGAGTAGACAATATCTAGTTCTTTTTGGAATATCTAAATAACATATAAATGTAAACAAGCATATTCTTCCCATTACAATTATAAAAAATATTATATATAGTGCTACCTTGAGTGATTCTAGAACCCATTTCTGCTAACATGAAGACAGCAGAATACAATATATGCATATACTACCAATCAAAAATACTTCTGAAGCAGCAGTGGTGTTACATAAATTTCATAGAGCTACTGAATACAGCTAGGTAACCCCGCTAACCATTAACAATACGCACAACTAAATATAAAGCTAATATCAACCAAAAACAGAAGAACTATTGCATGGAAAATGATGGATTTCCTAACATTTAAACATAGAGCAGAAATGTGCACTCAAAAGTCATTCATACGATTAGTACAAATACTGGAAGAAGATGCCTTCCATAAAAGCAGCTATAATTTTCTGTATGCCTGTTGATAGGAGGACATACTTATTAATTGCCAAAGAAAAAGATGTAAAGTGGATACAAGCATTTAGTTGTATACATTTGAGACTGTAGCACTTAAAGCATGGTTTAGAAAAGCTAAACCCTATACCCGTTGGATTACCAGACTATTCGAGCCAAAAAAGCAAAATTTGTGAGCATTAATTACTGAGTACCTGTAGTACAGTTCACAAAAATCACTAAGAGACAATATTCTGCACACCAAACAATGGGACAAGATATAAGTTTTCTTTTGCTACAAACCCACCACTTTCAAAACAAATAAAATAGTAACACAAGTCATAGTCCATACAGGAATGTGATGTTCTTCCAGTTATTTAAATCCTTCATGTTTGCCTCTACATCCTCCACGTGTTGCAGTTGCCCTCACTAGTTGGAGTGACTCCCAGGACTTTGCACACATGACTTTGGTAAGTTCCAAACTACTCCCTCCATCCTGAAATACAAGGCATCCTAGAATTTTTAGAACAGATTAAGGAGGTGGGTAAATATCTCATATACCCTTAGCTAATAGTAATACAAGGTAAGTTTTTCAGATAACGAGGGAAATATTTGGTAAATTTTTAATTGAGTTGATTGAGTACTTGCCAAAAACTCCTAGGATGCTTTATATTTGGGGACAAATTTTGAATCCTTGGATGCCTTATATTTCAGGATAGAGGAAGTATCTTATAATTGCCGATTCACCTCATAAACTAAAGAGAGGGTGCTCCCAAATCCTCTTTGGTACGTCCATTTCAAAAGATGGTTGTGGGCTAATCGATTACATCCATTGTCAAATTCAATCTAAGGGTAGTAGGGTGCATAGGTTATCCAAATCCCATTAGTCTGATCGATATGTTCTATGTTTTATTTTTTTAAAAAAAGTGGGTGTATTTTATAAAAGAAACTAGTATCATCTCATATACTAAAGAGAGAATGCTCCCAATGGATACTCTTAGGTTCATCAATTGTGCACCCATTGCGTTGAGGCTGCTAGTGGGGGCTTTCGAGAGGATTTTGGAGAAAAAATGGAAGACGCGTGGAAGACATAAAGGAAAAATGGATACAGAAATCAAGAAGGGTTCCAATTGCCTAGGAGAAGTACGCACCATTCCTGTATGACCCCCACATCCACGCTTCAGATTGGCCATCACCGACTATAGATTTTTGGAATGATCAAATAGTTGAAACAGTGAAACCCAGTCCAGCACATGGCTAATGAGGTCATACAAAAACAGCACATCCTTTCAAACAATGTACTCATCTTAATCACCATAACCAGATTATCCACTACATGCTCGACGCTGCAATCATCTATTGCCCAAAAAACTCTAAGAAAATACCCACCAACACCTTTAGGTAATAGGAGCGCAATTTGATGAAACTAAAGGTATCTGCTGAGCACCAGCCCTCTTTAATCAATAATACAATTTTAACAAAACGGGACACCTTTGGAAAACTAGAACTATTTATTAAACTTAAGAGGGTCAATGGATAACATGCGTTCCATGCATGCGTTCGGTTGGGGATAAGTGGTAGGGAGAGGAGTTACAGATTTATTTATGATTTGATAAGTGTATCCATTTTTATTGATCTAGCACAAGGGCAAAGTGGACCAATTGAGGAAGAAGGGTTTCTAGCATAGCTTCACTCTGTATTGGAGCTTGCATAGGGCTATGATAAAGTTAGTTATGCCATAGAGGCCAAGCACCCAGAAATAAAGAGGCAGTCAAAATCATTTATGCGGTTATGCCCGCTCTAGAGTGTTCATACAGTTTTTTTATTTTTTGAGTGGGTGGGGGTGGTCGTGGTGGTGGTGGTGGAGAACGACGTCCTGTGAAGGGCAAAAAGGAAAAAATGTCATGGTTTACAAGAGGGAACAAAAACCAGGGTTTTGCATCCACCTAATAAACACACATCTAAAAGCTAAATCTTTTGCATTCCCCAAGAAAGAAAAATGGAGACAACACATTGCTATTTCACCAGTTATTTGTTGTGTTCCTTGGCTGCAAATTTCACCACCAAAATGCCAGATTATAAGGTGCTAAACCAACTTAAACCATTTTCGGAACATTTTCTATGGCACCATCCACTACTGGACGATCGACCTCTAGTACCGTAACCCCCTTTAGTACTCGGTGCCTGATTGGTACTGCTTGTTTGGTACTAAATGCCATGCCATTTAGTATCAGGCATCCGGCCAAAATGCCCAATACTAAATGGGCCATTTAGTACCGGTCAGTAGTACCAACCAGTACTAAACTGTGAGCCACGTCGCGCTGTTGCGGACGGCAGTTTAGTAATGGTTGGTTTTACCAATCGATACTAAATGGTTATTCTATTTTTTGTTTTCCTTTCATTTTAATTCATGGGTTAGTTAGTATTCATATTAGTGTACAGTATCCATTTACGTATAGTAGTAATATTCTGCTAATATATATTGATCTAGTTTCAACCGGTACTAAATGGCTTCCAGGAGAATCTAGCCGTTGGCTACCCGATCCCCATGCTGCCATTTAGTACTGGCTAAGGCTCCAAACTGGTACTACAGGGGCTCCCGTGGCACTGTGCGTAACGACAGGTACTAACGCCGCGCGTTAGTATCGGACGAAAAGGTGCCCGGTACTAACACATCGGACGAATGCTCAGTTTTCCAGTAGTGATCTGCACTATTACACCGTGAAGGAGTGTGCAGTTCAAACATGACATGCATCAGTGCATTTCAACTATTACACACGGAGTATGTTCAAACACGACATGCATCAGTGCATTCAATAACATGGGAAAAAACAAAAGGTAATTACATAAGATAGCTAACTTTCGGCAAAGCTTCATGAAAATGCACCATAGCACCAGTTTCAAACGTAACAATAAAGGATCTTTGAACCATTTCTTGAATATAATCTACTCTACCAGCACTGCTCCAGTACTAATATTTATACAAAGCAAATTATACATGGTTCCCTTCTCCAAAAGGACAATGTGATAACAGATGACATGAGAACGTAATTAAGGCAATGCATGAATCCCATTAGACCTTTTAAAACCCTGCATCCCTCCAAATAACATGCTTGCAAAGTTGCAACCTTCCTACTACATGCCACTACACCTTTAGATAAGCCTGCAATTCAACATGCATAACGTAGCCATGACGTGCAAAAAATCACACTAATCCACTTTCCTCATAACTGCTGCTACCCGTGCACATTGACAGCCAAAATAGACCCGCTTACACCGAACACAATGAACACATGAAACGGAGAAATCCTAAGTACCTAACTCACCACGAGCACAAGAATTTACAGAAAAAATAAATTCCACAAACACAGACTACAGACTAGCAGCACCGGTACTCCATACAAAAAAATATAAGGGCGAAACGGAAGAGCGAAGGAACGAAGACGGGATCAACCTTCACCGTCGCGGCGCAGAGCCCCCGATGCCAGCGTGGTAGTCGTCGTACGTAGCGGGCGCGCGTATCTGCCTAGGCGTCGTCGAGGAGCCCCTTACTTGCGCGAGCATCGGGTCGTCGGGCTCATGGTCGGAGGTGCGCGCGCCCACCTTCAGCACGGAGTGGCCCTTCCCGGCGGCTCGGCGCAGGCAGGCACCGCACGGTGGCCGGGGAAGGGCCACTCGAGCGCGTGGGCGACACCGATCGAGACCGCAGAGCCAGAGGAAGAGCGAGTTCTTTCAGATCTCGCAACCCTCCACCTCGGCGCGCGCGGAACTCATCCGCCGGCGCCGGCGCGGCGCCTGCATTCGGCATCGTCGTCGAATACGATTAGGGTTTCGGGGATGAATATGTAGGGGAGTGTGGGAAGGAGTGAAGGGGTCTATTTGGGCCGGTAGGCCCCCTGCCGCTTGAGAAAAGGCCCGTAGTCAGGCCCTTTGCTACGTATCGTGTACGTATTCGATGCGTTACTGTTCAAAAAACAACGTACGTCAACGGCGGCGCCAGGATTCCAATCAAGCTCGGCGAGGTTCCTCTTCTCTTCTCTCCTCTCCTCGCCGCTGATTGGTTTCAGCAGCTCTCCGGATACTCTACGCTTTGTCCGCTCCAAACCATATGCGTGTCGCAAATGGCCCCGTCACCACGGCTAAGTACCATATCCTCGACGGAGATTCCATCTGTTCACTGTTCTGTCTCAGGGCCATGCCGCAAAGACGTCGTCCCCGATGGCTTGATCCACTGGCCGGCTAATGTCCGCCGTCGAGGACTTCCACATCAAAATCCTCATCGATCATACGACCTCCACGGGCTACAGCCTGAGCTCCTCGTCGCCAAGCTCTGGTGAGGAGCTAGCGGCGCTAGCTGTTTTGCTAATTGCTACAACCCTTCACGAATCTCTCGGCTGTCGCCTGGTGTACGAGGGTGAAGAAAGCTAAGGTTCATCGTCCTTGACATCACATGGACAGGGGAATGTATACTGGCAAGAACCAGGGCTTCCCGTAAGATGTCGACCTTGAGTTGCAGCTGTCTGCCAATGTGCCTGAAATGAAATAGTTTGTAAGGACAGAGATCCTCTGAAGTACATATATATCTACAGTTGAGTCACGCGTCGGTCCAGACCCACACGTCAATGACACAGCTGCAGATGCAACTACTTCAAAGGAGTCCCGTCGGTTTGTAGGTAGCAGAGAACCCGCAGGTTAGTGCGGACAGATCGTGAGGACGCAGAAGAATATATTATATATAACAGAAATATATATAGTGAGTTCCACTCTATACTAAATATTGATTGCATGCGTAGTTCATATGACGTGGCCATTGGCTGCTAGGTGGTAGTACATACTCAATCCCCAACCATCGAAAATCGAAGTTCCAAAATTGGCTGACCAACTGTTCTGCTGTTCATACTCTTTGTGGCGCACGGGCACAGCTGGATCCTCAGCTCTTCTACCTTATACAACTGAGGTCCAATGGGCCAACTATGGGATATGAATGCCATATGTTTAGTTGTTTACGTAGGTTAGTTGTTAACGTGAGCATATCCAATCTAGTTGAATTAAAATACAATCACCATATTCCACTACTAGGAAATGGATCTTTCGTTCACTCCCTTAGTACCGGTCATATTTGGACCCGGTACTAATGTGCATTAGTACCGGATCCAAATTTGGGATCCCCGAAGACCCTTTAGTACCGGGTGGAGGCTCCATCTGATACTAATACCTTTAGTACCGGGTGGAGGTTCCACCCGGTACTAAAGGGTAGCCTTTAAGTACCGGATGGACTTCCTATCCAGTACTAAAGCCATCCCGCCACCGTCCTAGAGAAATTAAAGCAAGGCATGTGCGGCAGGCCCCTTATCCTCTCTCAGCTCCTTCCTTTATCCTTATCCTCTCAGCTCCTTCCTCTCTCCTTATCCTCTCTAGCTCCTTCTTCCTCTCTCCATCCGCAGCAGGAGCTCGAGCACTGCCTCCCCTCCCCTCCCCACCCCTCCCTCCTCCGCTCACCCCTCACTGGCACAATGAGGAGCGGCGGCGGGTGGATGGGCGGGGGCGGCAGGAGGCGGGGTGGCGTAGGGCGACGGGCGGGAGCGGTGGCAGGCAGGCGGGAGCGGAGGAGGGTGGCAGGAGGCTGAGGCTAACGGCGGGTGGGGCGGGGCGGCTGGCGGAGGCAGAAGGTCGGAGGGACGACGGCGGGGCGGGGCGGCTGGGCAAAGGCGGAGGTAGGGCGGAGGGTGAGGGTGGAGGGGCGGGTGGCAGGGGGAGGGCAGGGCCGGCAGGGATTTTGTTTTTTTTAATTTTTTAATACTCTTTAGTACCGATTATTTCAATCGGTATCTAGTACCGAATTGCCAGTAGCGGTTGCGAAACCGGTACTAGAGGGGCGTTTCCAACCGGTACTAGAGCCGTTTTTCCTAGTAGTGTTCCGCAAAACTGACATATGACGTTATGCAATTACTCTCAAATTGATAGTATTATGGATTTCCTAATTCAATAGACCACTGAAAAATGTATATGCACTACTGGGATTTCGCTTTTAGTACCGGTGCCAAACCCCCCTTAGTACCGGTTGTACAACCGGTACTACTACATCGGTATTAAAGGGGACCTTTTAGTATCGGGTCAAATAATTGGTACTAAAGGTAAACTTGTTACCTATTAAGGAACGGTACTAACTTGTTTTTCGCCGAAAAAATAAAGAATTTTTTTTTGAACAGTCAGAGGCTCCCACACACGCAATGTCGCAAGGCGCAAGTCACGCATAACATGCACGTGCACGGTCCGTGGGTTCGAACCCACGACCTCCGGCCTCGCGCGAGCCTTTCTTACCACCCCACCTACACATCACATGTAATAGAATTGGATATGCTTTCCTTTTGAAGTAACACGTGGAGAGGCTTCTAGTACCGGGTCGTAATACCACCTGGTATGAAAAGTATCGGTACTAAAGCCACAAGAACTTTAGTACTGGATCATAATACCACCCGGTACTAAAAGGTGCCTATCAGCACCAAGGAAACCAGGGTTCCTCAAGGAAGGTGCCAAAAAGATGGGCCTCTCGACGCCTAGGAACTCACCTATGGAAAGGCCCAAATAAAAAGAGCGGCCCAACAACTCATTGGCCCAAGGAGTCAAGCAGGCCCGCTGGCTAGCTACGGTGCCGCCTCCCCTGAAGACTCGAAGGGTCACACGTGATGGCCACGAGACGGTCCCGGGATGGCCTCCCGGGGGCTTCCCGAGGACATCCAACAGGAGGTGAGCGGCACCGCGGTTGCAGGCGTGTTCACACGATCCGACCCCCTGCAGAGGACGGGCCCACACCACACCCCCGGGAAGGACAGAGTCTCCCCAGGAAGGAATCTGGAGATGGGCCCAGCACGTCCCGAGAAGTAAGAATCCGGTCCCGAGAGAAGAGGTAAAAAAACAAGGGAATTACCCCTCTCGGGGTAAAATGGTGAAAACAGTAAGTTAGCAAGAAATGGACGAGGTCTTGAAGTCGTGCGAGCCAAGGCACAGCGTGACAGAGCTAGTAGCCTGACAGCCAGGCAACTGTAGTAAGGGGGTGGCCATTAGGCCGTCACGTTCACATGTAAAGGTTGATTGGGGAACAAGTCAATCCGCCTGCGCTATGATGATGGGCCTGGCCTATAAAAGGCCCACACTTGTTGTGATGTAAAGGAAAGGTGGCAACTAAAAACATAACACACAGGACGAAAGTATTACACTTCTAAGCAGTCTGAATCTGTCTAAAAATTTCTTTGAGTGTAACCATCCACAAATCTCCCTCGCTGTCTCTCGAACCTCTACGCACGAACTAACCCCCAGGCCGGATCTCTAAACGGGGGTCCCATCGGATCCTTGCTCACGGTGATTGACCACCGTCAGTCCCTTTTAGTACCGGGTGCCTCCGATCCGGCAACCCCCAAATTTGGACCCGGTACTAATGCTAGCGGCCAAAAGGCAACCGGTGCTAAGGATGAGGAAGAAAAGTCAGTTTTCCAGTAGTGATGATGCATGACAGTAACACATTTTTCAAAACACACAATTACGTAAAGGGAAACAATATATAATTGACATGAGCATTACCGAAGGACGCAAAGGAAGACAACAATTTATGCAACTTCATGCAAACAATTGGCACGAATCACTCTGCCAACTTGTGTTCCTTATATGTCTAAGAGCAAATGGCTTGCCCTCAGAATAAGAACAGCAAACATTTTCTTTGATTATGCTACCAAATGCATCATTTCCAAGATAATTTTGTGATGGCTAAGTCTAAATTGGACTATAGGTCATGGGAAGGGCAAACTACAAAATTCACAAGTCTATGTCAAAGAGTAGACAATATCTAGTTCTTTTCAGAATATCTAACTGCACGGCCGCGTCCATCTATCAAAGTTAGTGAATAATGGACATTGCAACCAAAAGAATGGAAATAAACTCTTACTATCATTTTTTTTGCTGCAAGGACTCTAGCAGACAAGCAAAAGCACGCTCTGATCTCCAGTTTTCCTAAAATGACATCGCCCTTTAAATTCATGACATGTTGTAATCTGGATATCTATAAGCATTACAGTGAACCAACTACACTCTTTTTTAGTAATGAAAATGAAGTCTTCTTTTACGTAGGCATGCATAATATATTATGTTCATCTATAATGTCCTTTTCTTCCTAGCATTATCTGTTGTGTTCAGAATTTAAATTCCAGTAGAATGTCCTAGTTCTTGTCATAAAAATTGTGATTATGTTAGTCAATATTGTTACTCCTAGTTAGGCAAAAGTATTGTCGTCATTTTAGCAAAAGAACTGTTCTCAGCTAGGAAAGTATTTTTCTTAGGTAGGCAAATCATTTTTATTAGTTAGGCAAATTACTATGGTTCGTTAAGCAAAATAATAAACTTTTTAGGCAAACAATGTGTGGTGGTGTTCAACAACAGCTGAGCCGCCACATGTTCTCAAGTTGTCCCCTATGTTTGTTAGCTCTACTGTAGTGCTGTACAATCATATATGTTTGTCCCCTATGTTTATCACTATACTATCTGCACAATGCGTTGATGATAGCAGGTCACACGTGCTACTATTTTATGCTAAGCGATAATTCATTTCCTGATATAGAGGGGGCTTTTACTTCATTATGCAAAAAAAAAAAAGAACACTTAGCATACACAGTTGAAGCATATTTCTCGGTAGGATACTTTAACACCGTGGGTCATTTGCAACAGGGAGGCTGCAAAGATAATAGACGTGTGTATCATCATGGTTTTCAAACACCCCTGGCACCTTCTATGTCTTTTTATTTCTATCCATTTATGTGTTTAGCTTAAATTGTTCTAGATAGTCAATAATATTGTTCTATACTGACATTGAGGTTACAGCAAAAATACACTAAGCATTCTCAATGTAATGCTAGTTAAGTGCTGCTAGTTTGCTTTTACTGCAGAAAAGGCATAATTGCATTTCTTTTATTCATGTATAGGTACAATTCTAATTAAACCCGAGTCATGCTTTTATATTGGTCAGGCCTTTGCCTGCCATTTTCTCATTATATATAGCATGTCTAACATTTTTTAGTTAAAGCTAAGCAGATTATTGATCATTCCTTATCAATTTAGTAATTTAACCTAGGCAGTTATATTAAAAATATGATTCTTAAGTAGGCAATAATTGGTTTTGGTAGGCACTATTCATTGTTATAAGCAATCAACTATAGTGTTATTACAGTCTTACAGACATGCATCAAAATGGTAGTGTTTGTTGTCCCCCCGGCACTCACTAACACTGAGTATCTACATTAACCATTCGGTACTAAGTCATTTATACCAATTGACTCAGCAACTTAGCATTTGGATTTAACCAATTTAGTTGCCGATCACTAATAATTTTTACATTGAACCATGCCTGTAAAACAATGTAATTCATTAGGAAAAATATGCTACTGAGGTAGGCAAACCAATATACTTTAGTAGGCGATAATATGGTTCTGAATGAGCAAGAATCGAATATGGGTATATGTTCTGCATCCATTCTATATTAGACAAAAATATTGTTCTGCTAGGTTCTTGCTTCAGGCAATTTTATACTTCTGTTACTAAATGTAATCAGCCATGCACTACCGGAAACAGTAACTTTGCCGAGTGCCTGGGGCACTCGGCGAAGGGCCAATTACACTCGGCAAAGGGTTTGCCGAGTGTAACACTCGGCGACGTTTACTCGGCAAAGTTTCCTACGGCAAACAGTGAGTTTGCCGAGTGTCGATCATCGGGCACTCGGCAAACTCTTTGCCGAGTGCCACAATACACTCGGCAAAGTATAACACTCGGCAAAAAGATGGTAACGGTTAGCGACGGTAACAGCTCCTTTGCCGAGTGTCAAACGGCGGACACTCGGCGAACCTATAATGTTTGCCGAGTGTATTGAATATGGCACTCGGCGAAGCTTTAAGCTTTGCCGAGTGTATTTGTACATTGCACTCGGCGAATCTTTAACGTTTGCCGAGTGTACTTCCACAATGCACTCGGCGAAGGTTTACCCTTTGCCGAGTGTATTCTATGCGGCACTCGGCAAAGGAGCCCCGCCCGCCAGATTAGTTTAGCCATTTGCCGAGTGTTTGCCTGCGGCACTCGGCAAAGTTGCATGTTTTGCCGAGTGCCGTCCCTTGGCACTCGGCAAAGGGCCCTTCTGCAAAAATTTTTTGGCACCTTTGCCGAGTGCCAAGACATGGCACTCGGCAAAGACGTCGATACAACAGAAAATGGGCTATTTGCCGAGTGTTAACACTCGGCAAAGTGCCCGAGCTCCCCCTACAAAACAAAAATGTTACGTATAAAAGACCCCTCTCAAAAAAACAACCAGAGAAGCACATGCATATAAATTACACCACAGGCATATAAATTGCACCACAAGCATCACAAGCACACAAATAACATTCACAAGTTCTCGTCGAAACAGGTAATTCACAAGTTTTACCACAGCTAATACCTCTAGTTCACAAGTCACTGAGGAGGATGAGGAGGATGAGGTGGATGAGGACGCTGAGGAGTATGTGCAGGTGGCCACTGCCCCCAAGAAGATTCTGCATTGGACGCCGCCGATTGATTCTGCACAAAGTTATAGAGATTGTATTAGTCACTTTTCTAGTGTAAGTCTGTAGTGCCTGTAGTTTCTAGTTTAACTCTAGATTGATTGTAAGGTTGAGAGTGACTCACAGGAGTAGCTGCAGGAGGTGGTGGAGGTGGCGGGAATAGGTTCGGTGGCATAGGTGGTGGAGTCTGACCTAAACTGTGAAAGACACTCTGCATGTATTGGAACATCTGCTCCGTCCTCTGCCTTTCTAGCTGCCGATCCGCCTCGATCCTCGCCTCTAGTTCCTCCCGGCGCTTCCGTTCTACCTCCACCTGGGCCTACAATATTTCATCCCAATGTCTTATTGCCAATGCCAAGATATGAACAAAATGAATGAAAAATTAAAGAAACAGGAATAACCTGCAGAGCCTGCATATGTAACTGTGCAGCGGTAGGCCGTGCCCGTATCGCGGGGCTCGAGTCAGTGCTCCTTGCTCGGATCTGGGAGAGGGTGGGAGTACTGGCAGTGTCGATCACGCTATCTCCAATCCAGTACCTTGCTATCGTACAAAGTGACGACTCGAGGATGGTAACGTAGCCTCTCCTGCAAAAAAAAAACATACAACTGTCAACTACAATTTTCGGCAGCACCTCCCCTGCACGTGGAGGTTTCCATAACCTGCATCAAATGAAACGGCACGATGACCGACAACCACATGTACAAAAGAAGGAACGGCACGATGGCCGACTTCCACAAACATTCTTATACCTTAGATTCTCAAGAAAAACATCATTTTCTAATTTCTACAACTACAGCCCTACAATATCTAATTTCTAATTTCTAATTTTAACCTACTTCTTAATTCTGAATTTGTAACTTGAAAAAGAAATATTCATTACCGGAAGGGTGAGGGACGCCGGCCTAGAAAGTCGATGGGACGTCCGGCGGCGGCGGGAGCGTCAGGGGTGGGGCACCAGGGTCCAGGACGCCGGTGGCAGGGGGGCACGGGCCGGGGAAGGGGTGCCGGGGCCGGGGACGCCGGTGCCAAGCCGGGGGTGGCCCTTGGGGCGGGCTGCCAGACAGGGGGCGCCGGGGCCGGGGCCGCCGGGGTCGGGGCGGGGCCGGCCGGTGGGGCGGGCCGCGGGGAAGGGGCGCCGGGGCCGCCGGGGCTGGGGCGTGGGCGGCGGCCGGGCCGGGGCACGGGGAGTCGGGCGGCAAACACACGTTTTTCTTTTTTAAAGCAGGACGAGAACACTGCCAGTAGGCCCGTGTACCCTTTTTGCCGAGTGCCTGCGATCTAACACTCAGCAAAAACTACCTTTACCGAGTGTTTTCTTTTATGCACTCGGTAAAATACACTAATATTTCATGTACCTTCTTGAACAACATGTTTTACAGATCTTTTCCTAATATACTTGGGCAAAATCGTGTCAACATCACTCAACAATGTTTAAATTATTTTTCTACTGATAATGTTCTATTATTTCATGCAGTTATAGCGAAAATTGCATTTATATCTACTAAAATTCTATAATTGCATTTAATCAATAAAAAATAGTAAACGCATCCAAAAAATTTCCAAATTTTGACATGAACCAATCTGTGTTGCATGTTGCCTATGCAAAAAGATTTGAAGCCAAACGTTAACTCAAGTGTCACTTGGACTCCAAATCTTATTGTGTCCTCTCTAACTTCTATGAATCCTTCGAGGAGATGCGTCGGCTTCTAAGCATCATATGTCAGAAATTGGGCAAAACCTTCTCAATTTTTTACCACAGCCTCCACACATAATATCATGACATCTTGACAAATCTTGTGATTTTCAGATTTCGTTTGCTTTTTTTAGAATTTAACCACCATTCAACCACACGTTCGTGGTCGCGTTTTTTAAAAACAATGTTGACAATTTCTTTTCATTTCCTGGTTGAGAACTCAATCCGGACTCCATAATATGGATATAATTTTTCCACTGATTAAAAACCATCATTTCATGTACATGCAGTTAAAATCTGACATGAATAAAAAAATTCTTATTAATGCAATCATTTCATTAAAAATAGCAAACAGACCACAAAATATACCAACTTTTCTTATGGATTACAAAATCTCCTACGTGGGGAGTAGAAAAAGTGTGGAGGCCAGGGGAGGATTTTTTTTTTGTTCGCCGAGTGCCAACATTTTACACTCGGCGAAGTACTACCTTTGCCGAGTGTCTTGTGCTGCCACTCGGCGACATTCTCTATTTGCCGAGTGTCGGAGGGCGGCACTCGGCGAAGGGCCTCTTTGCCGAGTGTCGGAGTCCAACACTCGGCAAAGAACTAACGGCCGCCCCAGTCCGGTGACGGACGGCGCACGTGCGATGCACGCGCCGTTGATTTACCGAGTGTCGGAATTTTGCCGAGTGTCACTGAGAGGTTTGCCGAGTGTCGGATTTATGGCACTCGGCAAACGACCTCATTGCCGAGTGTAAACATTTTGCCGAGTGCCGAGTTAAATACACTCGGCAAAAAGGCCCTTTGCCGAGTGCCCGAAGGAATGCACTCGGCAAAATTTTTACACTCGGCGAATTTACTGTTTCCGGTAGTGATGGTGATATCTTACTCCTGATATTAATTGCACTTGCTATTCTTTCACTCATCCATACTTCCCTCTTCCTCTTTCAGTGAAGCCTCAGACTTTCTCTAGTCCTGCTTGCAGATTCCAGGTTCTGTGCCAGATCGAATTTGCTTGTCTGATATGCTACAACTGCAGCTCGGCAAGTTATTTCTCTTATTTGGTTTCCAGCCACAGCTTGTGTTGTTTTTCTATTTCAGTTCGTGCAGGTAAGCAGCACAGGAGGTATGGCTTTGCTTATCAGGTATATGTGGTGTTGTTTTCAGGAAATAGTGATCCAACTTTGTTTATGCATCGCATGTATACCTGAGCACTCTCTATTATGAACTCTGCTGCACAGTAGCTCTGATTAGCTCTATACCAAAAGTATCACAAAGATGGCTTGAGCAGGATTCACTCACCCCCATACACTAGTGGCTGACAGTGATGTTTTTTTTGGTAAAAACAGTAGTGGTTGTTCACTTGGCCTGTACCTACCTCTCGCGTTTTTGTATGGAAAACATGGAGGCATGTGTTAGATGGTCCAATGTTTGCATAACATTTCCCTTCATGAAACGTTTTTGTGTTTCAATTATCTAATGTGCCCATTCTAATTTAATTACAGCTGATGAGCATCAGGCTGCAAAGAATGATTTATGAGCTCAGTTGAAATAAATCAAAACTTGAGTATGATATTTTTGAAGGGATTGGCACCAACGACTCTGCGGTATGTTTTACTTCACTTACCCAAAGCGACTGTCCATTGACCGAGTGTATTAATTTGCTCCTTCTGTTACTCCAGATATGAGGTATCTAAACTTGTATCAATCTGGTGAATCAAACTGGACTACTGTGATTTTTTGGAGTTAAGCATATTGCGGTCATCTTTGCTGCTATTGGCCATTTGACACCATCTCTGGTTGGTTTAGGCACATTGTTATTCCTGGTTAGGTAAACTATTGTTCTCGGTTAGGCAAAATACTGCTCTTGGATAGGCAAAATACTGTTATTAGTTAGGCTAAGTATTATTTTTAGATAAGCAAATTATTGTTTTTTAGTTGAATTTAGTAGGCAAAGTATTATTCCTTTAGCAATAAATTACTATGTTGTTTATGTTCACATAAGCTCCTTTTTTATTATATATGAGCTCAATCCACTAGCTACAAATTTCTATTGCTGGTTTAAGGTTCCTTGATACTAGCCCAACAATGACAGTTTTGTTTTGCCAGACGTTCAAACATGCATACATGAGAAACAAAACCAAGCTGCACTGTAAATGAATGTGTTGTTTATGAATTAATTTAGGCTATCATGGATGCATATACAAAGAAGATCCCGGAACCACCCAATATGCATTCAGGGTGAGATTTCTCTAGTTACGTTCTCTTTTGTGTTGCATGAGATTCGGGTTGATGCAATTTTGGCTGATCTATTTTGACCTAGGCAGCATCATTGTTAAGCATGACGCCATGACAGAGCCTTCGCAAAGCACGAATCTGTGTAAAAATCTTGCTGCTTGTTACCATGTAAAAATCTTGCACGCCATGTTTATTAGGTGTGGTATGTGCAGCACGTCCTTCCCTTAAGCAAATTTCTCTCAGATGCCCTAACCTTTTTCCTGTTTTGTTCATCGGATTGTCACTCGGCCGCAGTGAACTTGCAACTCAACCTCAATTTTATTCGTGCGCAGCTCCATTAGTAGTTGTAGTAGCTCCAATCTTTTCTTTGACATTGTATGTTAATATGTTTTATACTACGTGAATGTTTTCGGATTTAGATGGGTGAAATGCCTTTGTATATGTTTAAATTTTCTTGCAGTTTTTCAAAGCGTTGCATACGAGATCCTAAAAAGCTGCTTTTAATTGCAACCTTGAGTTGAAATTAAGATGGTATAAAATATCCATATAAGCAAAAAAAATTAATTGGGGGAGGCCGCCAGTAGTAGCAGTGACAACTACTTCATCGCCCCACGCGTGGGAAAAAATGGCAGCTGGCAGCAGCTTTTGCCAAAAAGGGAAAGCGCATGTGGTGGCTGGGACTTGGCTTCCTAAAATGGTGCGGTTGTACAGAGGGACAGCTGGCTAAATTAACAATACTACCCCGCGCGGCATTCCTCCTCGTCCGATGCCCCAGCGCCGGCGGCCACTTGCATCCCATCGATTAGGATTAGGGTTTTCTGAAGGGGTTTTTGGGTTAGGGCAGCGGCGCTGTGGGATTGGGGAGTGGCGGCGAGGGACTGAGGCCAGGTGGAGAGAGCGGGGTTATAAAACGAGAGACGCCGGCGAGAAGCGAATGAAGGAGAGGTGGGCCGTTAGTGCACGTAAAAGGCCGTGTAGCTTCAGCCAGGCCCATGTTTAGGCCCAAGTGAGGAGCGCAGTACGTACAAGGCCTCGCAAAATACAAATATCTTTCTTAAAAAAACGTATCATACATTCATACTCGAACCCGCCGCAAAGTACCCACGTACAGACCCACCGACCCAACAGGGCAAAAGGGCAATGACTCGTATAACTTGTGTATTGTAAAAGCGCCATCCACCAAGAAAGCGCTCGCATTGCGCGCACGGGCGACGCCGCCTCGCAAGCGCCGTCGCGCGTTCATATCCCCGCCGTCGCCGGACCAGACTCAGACCACGCCACAGCGGCCGCCGGAGACGGAGGAGGCCGAGCCGCCGGCGCCGACGCTCCCGTACGACCTCCTGCCCGAGATCGCCGCGCGGTCGGATGTCACGACGCTCGTCCGCTGCGCCGCGTGCTGCAAGGCGCTCCGCCGCGAGATCCTCCGCCCGGCCTTCATCCGCCGCGTATGCCGCGAGCCCGCCAGCGGCGCCGTCGTGCCCCCGTGCGCCCTCGGGTTCCTGCACGCCTACGACAAGGCCAGGATGGAGGCGGAACAGGACCAGCCGCCGCCGGCGCCCTGCTTCTCCGTGGCGCACCCGGCGTGTGGCGTCCTTCTTCGAGGAGCACCTCGCGCCGTTCGTGGCCCGTACGGCTGGCAAAACCCCTTCTCGGCGATTACAAGCCCCTGACGTCGCGGCACGGCCTCGTCGTGCTCCGCCGCAGGTATCTCGGCGGGGATCGGTCGTCGGAGATGTGCGTGTACGACCCCATGAGCGGCGACCGCACCTTCCTCCCCAGCCCGCCGTACGGCATGAGGGTCAGCGACAGGAAGGCTTCCGACTACGGCGTCTCCTACACGTACGTCCTGCTCACCGCCGCGGACGGCGTCGGCGGCGGCTCCTTCCATGTCCTCGCCGCCGATTTTTCCGGGCTCATGCTTCACTCGGCCAATATCATGGTGCAAACGGTGTCGTCGGACAACGCCGGCGACGGCGCATGTGCATGGGGCCCGGTCACCATGGCTGCACATCCTCGCTCGCGGCGGTCCTATCTCCAACCGCACTGCGGCGCCGTCGTCCTCTGCGGACTCATCCACTGGCTAATGTACGACTACTACGGGCAGTTCCACATCCTCACCTACAACGCCCGCACGGCGATGGCAGGGTCGATCGAGCTCCCGAAGGGCAGCCTTCCCGACCACTGCAAAGTGTCCAATCTCCACCTGGCATCGTCCCCGGATGGGAGGCTGAGCTTGCACGTCGCGGACAAGCGCAGATATCAGTTTGGCTGCTGCGGCCTGCCGGTGCCGCCGGCGACGGTTGGTCACGGCACGCCGTGATTCACATAGAGAGGAATGCAAGGTCTCTGACGCCGCCGGACATGCCGTACTATTGGTGGCTGAAAGAGGTGGTTGAGTTTGCGAGCTCTGGAGTGAGGAGCGGTGCAGTCCTGCTGCGGCCCTTTAACAGCTGGTTTGCTGAACAGGTGGCGGATCAGAGGGTGAACAAGACCTCGCCGTCCTCGACGTGGAGACCAAGGAGCTGCGCAGGGTAATCAAGAAGAAGAACATTACGGCCTTCCCGTATGAAATTGATTTGGAGGCGCGATTGTCAGCCATGAAAACATTCTAGCTACTAGTACAAACTTAAAACTTTTTTATAAAAAATAAAAGAAACTTAAACTTACGCTAACTCTTTTTTTTTGCAATAATAATTAGGGACGGTTTGTGGATCGTTGCGTGGTGTTGGAGACCGTGCAACTTTTGCCTTACGAGAGGCATATTCCTTTTAATATAATCGGCAGCTCTCGCTTAATTTGTTTAAAAGAAATACTGCACAGGCATGATCTCAACCTTATTTCAAGAATTTATGTTTGATGATATAATATGCATGCAGACTGAGCATGAGGCATGGTTTGACTCCAATGAATGTTTTTTTAACAATTTTTTCAAGATCAAAATCGTGGGTCATTGTCCGACTATCTGTGTTCAAATGACAAACCGGAATGTTTTTTCAATATTATTAGGACAAACAACGTGGATTTAAGGATTGTGCTCAATAAGGATCAAGTCATAAGATTATATATTTTGAATTAAAATTAGATAGGACTAAGTTGGATTGTGAAAAAAAGCATGAGGGTCATGATCCATTACCACCCCTGTTTGTATGTATCATGTCCTCAGATTTGCAAAGTCCCGCCAGACCATGCCGCGACGCACACGCCGCATTAGGTTAGCAGCGGTGGCGGCGGCGTGCACGATCCCGTCTGACCTCCTCCAGTACTCGAGATCGTCGCGCGGTCGGACCCCGGCACCCCGCCACGGTCATGCGCTGCGCGGCATCCTGCAGGGACCTACGCCACGGCATCCTCTGGCCGGCCTTCACCCACCGAGTTGTCACAAGGTGGACGTCGAGATAGGGGCAAGGGACCGGCGGCGAAGGTGCCGGTAATTTGTTTGAAGTTTCTGAACCTAGTGATGACCTCGATCAAGGAGCACCAAAGGAGCAGGCTGAAGAGGAGGTGGACAACGTCGAGAAGGCCCGACGGATAGTGAAGCCCGACCCTAAATACGTCGGCCCAGAATGGCGGCCCAAATGACATAAGCCTGTAACGGCATCTGTGGACATCCTGCTCGGCTGTTTCCACCTCACTCTTCAGCTATAGAACCGAACAGGAGAGCCATCCAACTGTCAAAACCGGACAATTTGACTCTGATTTCAAGAGTGGTTTTGCATTTTATAGAAAATTAAAAAGTTCAAGTTTAATTAAAAAATTCATAACTAATTCATTTCAAATCAGGAAAATATCAAATTGGTGCTAAAATTTTTCTGAAAATGTAACCTATTTGTCATTGTTCTATTTGACATTATTTAAATCTTAATTGTTCATGTTCCTTATCTGTATTACAAGAAATAAAACACCAGGAATAATAACAAATATGATGTAAACAACTCGAAATACAGTACCAACAAATAGCCTATATTTTTAGAAAAATTTTGGTACCAACTTCATATTTTTTTTATTTGGAATGAATTAGTTATTATGAATTTTTTAGTTAAACTAAAACCTTTAAATTTCTAGAAAATGTAAAATTACTGTCAAAACCATCCAAAGGGCCAAATTTGCCCTGTTTTGACAGTTGGAGCCCACACTATCCGATTTTATAGTTGTGAGTTGAAAATCATACTTCTATTATAGTTGGAGAGTGAAAATATGACTTTTTCCTTTTTTTTATAACAAAACTAGAGAGAGGAGTTAAATTGGCGAGCATCCTCCGCAGTGTTCTCCTCAACTTCTGTCAATTAATAGACTTCATTTTATTAATAAGATTAGTGGTCAGTTTCAAGTACACATAAAATAAAGATTTGTGGACTGAACCTGGTTCCGCAATCAGATCTAAATAGATTTGCCAAGAATACTAGCAAAATTCAATAATTGCACCAACAGAAGATACTTATCTATTATAAACCCAGTTCTAATACAGAGTTACAACTGTATAAACAGAAGCACAAGTTCCTCAAAGATAGAATTTTCTGAAACAACATAAGATGAGGATATGTTGCTTCAGCCCTCGAGTATCTGAACTAAATCTATTAGCTACGCCTGTATATTTCATCACTAACATGCCCAATTTTGGCGTTAGACCACCTAATCCAGAGGACTTTCAAGGTCTGGTCTTTGGTCTATCGTCTTTGACATCGCACCATCAGGGAAAGCGTCCGGATAAGTGGCCGCTAGCCTTGCTTTCATTGCTCTAAAATAAGAATTGAAGAAGAATTCAGAAGCAGACACTGAAAACAAATTTGAGGATAAGAGAAACAGCAAGCACAAGAACACAATGCCACTAGGAAACTAATAGGGAGATGAAAAAGCAGTTGCTAATTTTGAAATCTAGTGTACGGGACGGTACCTCAGCTTTGTGAAAATATGCTCAAGATCAGCTTTCATGGACTTGAGAAGTCGAGTTTTACTAGCAAAATCGCTAGACACTTCTGCAAAGCATTGCTCGGAATACTCATTAAAATGTGTGAGAACTGCATTGCTATCTTGCAATCGCCCCAATCTGCATATGAAAGGAAAATAACTATTAACAATTTTACTGAAGAAATGAAAATGAAGATAACAATTTCTGCGACTTCCACAATTTATGTGAATTGCTTCAGAAACTAGTTTTGCCCATATGTCCAGCAACGTGATGCGTGCCATCCTATACGTGTCATTAGCTAACTTGCTCTCACTATAAGAATGAGTAACATTTTAACCAATGATGTCAACAAATGAATCCTTTCCAAGGCAACTTGCAATAATAAGAATCTTTGCAGAAAGGGTGTACACATGGAAGCTTTGCATTATAGCCTAACCAGGATGAACACTAACCAAATTTCAAATTTCTAATTGATTCATAGGGTGACAGATAATCAGGAGTGCATCCACCTTCTAAATTTATTGGGGGAGGCTAAATTAGAGCATAGGTCATGGAAAGCAAACTGCAAGACTTCAGAAGTCCATAAGGGACCATTTAGTTCCTTACAGAATATGCATTACAGAACAATCAAAGATTCATAGGGTGACAGATAATCAGGAGTGCATCCACCTTCTAAATTTATTGGGGGAGGCTAAATTAGAGCATAGGTCATGGAAAGCAAACTGCAAGACTTCAGAAGTCCATAAGGGACCATTTAGTTCCTTACAGAATATGCATTACAGAACAATCAAAGACTCAAAGTTGCAAGTTCTCTTGTGCTAAAACACCACTTCAAAACATATAAAAAAATGTAGATCAAATGATTATCTCTTACTTGTAATAGCAAAAATTTTCGTATGCATTCTACTTCTACTTCCAGAATTTTCTGAACAGATAATATTTCAGCTGCCTTTTCTGGCGATCTGATACCAAGCAATCCTTTCATAGAATGTACAAGTCTAGTTTGAAAATAAAAGTTCCAATCATACCTAAGGTTTGATGCTGATATACTAGTTCAAGACAAAGCATAGCAAGCATTGTAAGACCTGACATGAAAACAACTCCCTAAACTGCAAGGGTTTGGGATGGATGTCTCCTTGGTAGTACAGAGGTTTCAGTCAATGGAACCTACTTTTTCCCATTTACCTTACCAATTTTTTTCCTGGAGCAGGCCAGGAGCAGACAGGCAAGGAAGCAGGATACAAAGAGAAATGTGGTACAACAGGTAGGAGACAGTGAGCAGTGAAACTGCAGAAATAAAAACATGGCATAGTGGTGTAGCTGAGCAGCTTTCTGAGATTATTATATCTAACATAACAGTGGAGATGATGACGTGTTCATGTAAGACTGTATGTAACAATGCATGCTAAAATTAAAATCACCTAGATTTTAACAGCACACTACTTGAAGCAAGCATTTAGCGTTCCTTCTATAAGCTCTTGCCAATCATTAGTCATCACTAGCAAATACCCAATTGGGAGGTAGGATCATCTTACATCTAATAAACGTACTTGCAAGAGTGAAGGTCTGTTAACATACTTGACAACTTGCCAAATCTATGTAAGGATGTGAGGATTGGGATCCTAGGTAGGGTCTCTCTTTTTACAGGACCAGGTCATAGAATTCATGATTCTATCATACTTGAAAAATACGAGTCCCTTGCAAAAAATAAAATATGTAACTATTAAGTCTATAATGTAAATTTTGGGATACTCAGGTAAATTTAAATATCACATAATTCCTTCTTTATATCATTTAATCATTGGGAAGTCCATGTGTGAATTATAATACTAGTTAGGACATCTTGTAAATCGTAGAAACAAGGCAAACTAAAATAGTGCAGCCTTAATTAATTATAGATACTACAAAATTTTATATGTTGACAGAGTTTGGTGTTAGCATCACAAACCTAAATAGAATGCTACAAGATACTACATTCAAAGTTTGGTGTAAGCATGGATTGTAATGTCGATTCCACAGGGCCAAGCATGGATTGCTTGTGGAATCAGCATTACAATCCTGACAGCATTGCCATCTTACCACTTCAGTAACCTCCAAACCAATACAAGTAAAAAAATATTGCCAACACAATTACTTGTACATGTGTCACAATTTACCGCATTAGACCGTCAAATTTTCCTTTACATGACTAATAGTATGCATAACCAAAAATAACAACAGGCCTCTGTCAATGACAGAGAAGAGAGTCTGAATTCCCTTTGAATAAATGCAGCACTGAAAGACAGCTTAAGTACCACAATGAACACATGTTTAACTGTGAGGTCTAGTCTATACATGGATCCACACGCACTTTTAATGAAAATTATTTCCATTAACAACATCAGGCAAAGGAATGAGGGCCGCACATGTATGGGAGCAATGTTCTTAGGCTGATACCACCTGATAACCCTCATCAGGCAAGCAAGAAACAAATTACTCTAAGCTACAACCACTGATGCCTAACCCCGGAGCCGTCTGAACCTAATGAGGAAAAAAATACCAAACATCTCAATTGGTATACTGGCCGCTAGGCACAGAGACTGAAGGCCGAGGTAAGCCGAGGTATTAGAATTAACGTATCGGGACTACTGAACTGTCGGAGCTGAAACAAGAGGGCTCGACGGGATCGGCGGATGGGAGGAAGGGGAGTGGGCGGTGGCTCACATGAGGTGCTGCGTCTGCCTGATGGAGGCGACGTCGTCAGGGTCCACCAGCGACCTGAACCGCGCCGCCACCTCCTCCGCGGCCGCCGCTGGGGCGGGCGCCGGCGGCGACTTCTCCATCGCTTCACCGCCTCCGCCGTCCCTGCTCTCCTCACCGGTTGCGGATTCCCCTCCGGCGTGTGTGGGGATCGATCCCTCCCGATGCACGCGGAGCGGAGCGCTACCCTGAGCGCTGCGAGCGATTGGGCCAAAACAGATCAAAGGTTTTCATCTGGGATGGGGGAATGGGGGGAGGGACTGTCAGTTCGGCCCATTTGGTCACCAGCCATTGGGCTTGTAAAAGGGCCCATGTACTTCCTGCTCGAACTTGTGACCCAACAGCTGCCACGGAAAAAGAGGGGAATCTGCACCAGGAGGCCCAATTACCTTTTTTCTACTATAAATCAGGAACTGCAGGTCCTCTCTAAAAAGAAAAAAAAAAGGGAATTGCATCAGTGACAAGCAACTCTCTCGGAGAAAAGATGCAAAGGCAATACAAACGAGCAGCGTCATCACCAACACGTGGGCGTGCATTGTAGGAATAGAATATGTTACGACCAACAGAGGAATGGAACGAACCTCAGGGAATAGAGAGAGGGAGGGAGTAGTAAAACCGAAGCATATATCCTGAAGCTACATCAGCACCAATGGCCGATAGCGCCGTAGCGGAACATTGCAATAGATCGACTTAACTAGCGGGACTTTTCTTTTCTTTTCGCGAAGAACTAGCGGTTACTTGCAGACGCAAGCGGTCCAAACTACAAAGCCAAGAAACATGCGGTGGGATTAGCGGAGGCAGTAGTAGGAGTAGCTGCTAGCGGCGTGGCGTCCGGGCGAGTAGGCGACGCCGGCGTGGTCGTCGGCACGCACGCACCAGGGATAGGTCCAAGCCGCATGTTCACGGGCCCTGGCCGCGCTCCGGTCACATCACATCAGAGGTCAAACGGACAAACTGTAAAGCCTTGAAGCTAGCACGTAGAGGCAGCAGGCATCCTCTGCGCGGCATCGCCACAGCAAGCGCGATGCAGGAGCACGGCCGTAGTACGCGCTGGCGCAGCAGAGGCACGCACGGCGCATACAGCCAAATGCATGCGCCACTGCCACCATCGATGCCCGCCGCCTGCGCCGTGCTGCGAGCGCGAGCTAACCCTATCCGGCTATCCCCGTCTCCTCGTCCGCGGGCTCGGGCTGCCTGCGTCGGCGTCTCAGCTTCGTCGACTCGATCCACGTCTGCTCGCCCCCGCCCCCCTGCACGTCGCCATGGACCACCTACCGCAGCCCTCGCCAGCGCCCAGCCCAAACGACGACACGGTGGCTGGGGATGTGTTTGTTGGAGCAGTACCGGTGAGAAATTGTGACCGACGGGCGACGGGGATGGCTGTTGGGGTGGGGGTCATTGTGCGTGTGCGTCCGAGGAGCATCCCCGCCGTGCCCGTCCCCGTCCGTCCAACAAACACGGCGGACTCCCAGGTCAGGGGCTCCCTCGTCAGCCGCGTGCACGCCGAACCCGCCGCGTGATGAACCCTATCATCAACCGCGCCGCGCTCCGCACGCTGAGCCGTCAGCCAGAGCCTAGAGGGGTGTGGGCGCCACGCCGTTAGCCGCGTGTCGCGTCCGCTGCCAACCGCCGGCGCGGCGCCCGGTTTTATTCCCGACCCGACCGGCGGATCTCGGCGCCGGCCCTTCCCCCTCGTCACGTCATGTCACGGCACGGCGAGGCAAGCAACCTGCCAAAGTACAGCGCGAGCAGTAAAAATGAGAGAGAGGAGGGAGGAGGCAGCGAGCTAGTGTACTATAGTAGGAGTACTGTACCAACGGGGAGTGAATGGCTGAATGCGATGGAGCAGTGAAAGCTGGGGCTGGGCAGGCACGGCAGGCCGCAGACAAAACGGAGGGAGCGGTAAAAAGCAGCGAGGTCTACTGGCATCGACAAGACGAGGGCTGTCGTCCGTCCGCGTCCGGTGTCTGCGCTCCTCCGCTGCCGCGCAGCCCGCGCTGACGACGCCTCGCGCGCCACGCCGAGGCCGGCCCTGCCACCGCTGCGGCTGCCGCGTACAAACCGGACAGCCGCGCAGCTACGCCTACGCGCGGGTCGGCCCGGCGCGTGCTATATCGCTCTGACCGCTGGTCCCAGACAAAACCGCAGCTCCGATCTCCTCTTCTGCATCGTGCACGGAATCACGGATCTTGTGCATGGTGCACGGAATAACACGGATCAACCGCAGCGGGTCTACGTGTAAGGAACCCCAAATCCATCAAATTTTGATCTCAAGTTCTCCTCACCTCCAGTGTGCTGATTCCTTGTCGTCTCCGGCCATGGATCTGAACCATCTTCTTGTTTTCAAAAATCAATCAGTTGATTGCCACTTCAACCAGTAACACGTTCCCCTCACACGGGGACACGTATCACGTCGCGTCACTGCAATCATCCACCGGCCCACGCACACTCCTGACAGCGCCGCGGATGCGAGAATCCTCTGCCGAAACGCGGCGGGTTCGGCGGACACGCCCCACGCCACCCGGCGGCGACCGGGTCCGCCGGGGTTAGGTTAGGCGGCCCGTCACCATCCTCAGGTGCCCTCGGCCGTAGCTTTCCCCACCTCTCGCTCCTTCCAGTCTATCGCCAGCTTACCGTGGTGGCCTACCGGAAGACCGCACGTCTGACCTAACCAGATGAGCTCGGCTGCGACTCGCAACCACCACCACAAGCCACCGCCGTGGCTGCATGGTCGGCGTCCGAGGTCGGCAAACAGCCACATCAGGCATCACACTTGGCATCTCCACGTTTCAGGTGCCCCAGGACGCCCAAATCAAACAGTGAATTCAGCAACAGAGACTCTCACTAAGCCACCCAATTTGGCAATTCCAGGAGATGAAGCAAACCACGGTCCATCATAGATAGCAAGCACAGACGAACAACTACAAACTTTTCGTTCCACAGGATGAACTGGGGAGGTGCGTATCATAGGTTGACAAAAGCGACAGTACATGGATACAGACGAGTTCTTAAGAAATGGCAGTTGCGGATACCAGGGGACTGACTCTACTAGGGTTTTTCTCACACGAAGGACCAGTTCACGAACATGAAGGCAAGGCAGTGCGGGGTGTCGTCGTCGCTCAGGACCTTCCACGCCACCGCCTGCTCGTACGACACGGGCCGCCCCATGCTCGACACGCAGACTCCGCCAGGGAGGTATGCGAAGCCCTACAGAGGACACAGATTGATGTTTCGCATTAGAATCATTGACGGTTGAGTAAATTGGACACCCTCTTAAACAACAGCTGTTTTTACATACCTGCTGCATAATCTTGGGGTACTCGGTGCAAAGTGCCTTCCGGCCATCATCATCGAGGATCTTCTCCAGTGAGATGTCCTGGAGAGCAATCAGGGTCGTCTCCAGCATGTCGAGGCCAGCTTGGTTGGCGAAGGTGAACACAGGAGCAGCCTGAATTCATAGTTTCACAAAACTATCATCAGCCAGACAGCATGGTAGATTGAATGGAAAACATGAGCAGGAACAGAGACTCACCTTCAGGGAACAGCACATGATAGAGTCGGAGTGTTGCCAGAGCGCTTTCAAGGAAGCATCTGTGCACTGGGTGTCAGCGCGAAGTAGTTCAGCTCCAGTGTGAAACCTGAAAGTTTTAACGTGGGCCAGAGATTACTACATTGCACAATTGAACGGAGTAACATGATTCAGACTGAATAAATGTATCATCAATTGCACCTATCTAGATGTTCTGAAAATATCCAACCCAATTCAGGAAAGGATGTTTCACCTGTAGCTCCTGCCGATCCACCTTGCAAGTGTGTGCGCCTCAGGAGATCCAGGAGTTTGCTTCATTTCGAGCTGCCCACCAAGACGGGAGGGAGCTATGGCCATGGCCACCCTCTGCACTGATGCCACCACAGTCCTGACATATTGCCTAGCCATTGCCGCAACGCTTTCTCGAAGGTGGTTCTCATATGAGAACTGGAAAGCAATGGTCAGGACTGATCTTGTGTTGCAGGTGCTGGAGGCATCACTGGAAGCACGAGTAGTCCCACCGGATCCAACCTCAAGAGTAGATGCTAGGTCAAGTGTGCGTGTGCCTGACGGTGGATCCTGCAGTTCATTGGTACCCATCCATAGTTAGTATAGACCATCACAAAGACAAATGCTACAAGTAAGAAACCTATTCTACTAACCGTCTTAGCATCCAGTGGTATGACACGGAAGCCTGAGGGTAGAAGTGGTGCGTCATCAGCAAAAGATTCATCAATGGGTGCAAAGACAAGCTGTGCACATGCACCAGCTGCATTTTCATCAACGCCGCTGCACAACTGCCAAAGAACATACAATCCTGTGAGGCCAGTGCAACAGCACAACTGGAACTAATGCAAAGGCTAATGTTGTCTGAACATATACCTGCAGAAGATACATGTCTCTTGATAGAACAACTTCATCATGGCATAGGCTGTGTCCCTCAAGCCTAATGACCTCCAGGAACTGCGGTTTTAAAAGTCAGTTTGATGAGCAAACATCAGTATGAAAAAAATACTAGTACGTGTAAGTACCACAAAAGGATATTAACTATAAATTACCTCTTCATGTTCTAAGGTGTGTGCAAGTGGCAGTATAACCTGGCTGCCCATAAAACCGCTAGCTCGGAGACCAGGAACTGCATATGGACTAGCCCGCAGAGCAGCAGCAGAATAAGCATCAACACCAGGATCAGCCCATTCAGAGCGATGCTCCCTCAGAAATCGCACTAGTAGAGCAGGTGGCACGTTCTACATTATGAGAAAAAGTTGATAACACCTTAGTTAAAATCAGGTTATTATAATATTAACATATAGGTAGCAAACACTAGACGGATAAGACTAGAGTACAATTGTACAAACCTGTAGCAGCATTGACGCCTTTGCGCATAAGATGCCACCTCCAATTGCCGAGAACAGCTGGGAGGAGTTGACATGAGATCCAACAAGTTTGTTTGGAGAGGAGTTGATAGCAATGGTAACATCCTCAGCACCATCACTGCTCATCAGTGACCAACCATCATCTGGAAACCCATTGACAGCATCATTGAATCCCCTGTAAATTACATTAAAGATGTTAGACATGGCAAGTGTATTGATCCCTTAATAAATTACAATGGCATGGGTGGTAAACGAGAACATAGAACACTGCTACAAACCTGCTGAGCCTCTGACTGAATGTTCTCAAAACTGCTGGCTGGCGGCCACCTCCATAGGGCATTTCCCCACTTGATTCATGTGCAATTTGCCTAATGTGACGTAGTGCCTGTACAATATATAAGAAATTGTGACTCAATGATTCATAAATTAGTGGCAAAATAATAGTTAATGCCAATCAAATCTTGAGGAAAAGCACAATAGCAAAACATACAGCAATTGTCGTCTTCTGAGCGAGAATCTTTGGAGATTCATAAAGTGGTCGAAGGACCTCAGGCACACTCCAAGCCTACAAGAACACAAGATAAGAAGCATGCACAGAAGTACTCAAGCCTGGAGATATGATTGAAGTCCCCAAATTGGATGGGGAAATATCAATGCTACTTACGTCTAAATCAACGTGATCCACAATGTGAATCATGGAGCCACCTCCCTCACATGGTCGAATTAGATAGCCACTAGGAAGCACCTCGGCTCTTACAAAATTCGGAGTATTGGGTCCTGATGGGCCTCCAGTCGATTGTGTCAATGACCTCTCACAGATCTACAGAACAAGACAACAGACAACAGTTACCAACTGTGAGCATAAACAATAACCCAAGAAGGCAATCAAACAGCATTTAACATAAGTATACAGAATTGCAACACAGCTGTTTGATCTAAAGTTCTAAACAGAACTAGCAAACACTAATTGATGGGACCAACAAAGATGACAACATCATAGCAAGCAAAGGAAAGAAGGGTTACCACAAGACTGCCATCTTCAAGACCACTAGTGTAACGGAGAGTCCAAAAGTCGCGTGGTGCCGCCAAAGTTGTCGGTGCATAAGTCTAAATAAAAGGATGGAAGCAACAATCATGTTACAGTCAACACAAAGGACAATGATTTAAGTGAATATCAAATGTACTAGAACTTGCATGATCATGCACACCTGCATGTAGATAAGCTCGATAGTTCCACCATTACCCGTAGGGATAACATGGAGGATATCCACACACCGGCAGTCGCGGTACCAAGAGGGGCGATCCTTAAGGATCTCTGCGACCTATGGAATAGTCTATTAGGACATGTCTGCTGAATGGAAACATAAAGCTATGTGATGATGAAGCGTGAACAAAAACACACCTTTGTGGGCTCAAGGCTCACTAGGCCGCAAGCTCGGGCTGCTACGCCACTACAATTGTGCGAAACAGCGATGATTCCAATGGAATCCGGACCAGGCTGTAAAGGAATTCATGCTTTAAGTAATTAGCCAAAACAGTATTCAAATAGCAACACATGGCACAATTCATTCTTTTTGTCCCAACAAGTTCATTACCTTCATCCCAACCATTTGCACCCAATCGACAGCAGTTCCCGTCGCCTTCGACAGGAACTCTGCCAAGGTCTCCTCAGCAATAGCGAGTAGACTGCCACATACAAAAGGACTCCATCAGATTTACAAGTCGTGCAAAAACAGAACAGAAATGGTCTTAAAAAATGTTAGGCACTGAAATTACCCAGCTGGGTTATTTGCATCCCTTTGAGGACGCGGAGCTGCTGCGTTTTGCTGTTGGTGGTGCTGACCACTTGTGACCACAGACTCACAGCTCGTGTCTGTAGTCGCAACAGAAGGCTAAAAGCATAATAACACACAGCATTAGAAAGCAGAAGCAGTTGATGAGGAGCTGAAATTATTTTAACATTAACTTTTGTTCCGATAAGAATATTCAGCTAAATAATCTACAAATATACAAGATGTGATGGGATCAGCAAAGGAGATGAATCTCACATTATGGAGCTGCTGCCGCATGTACCCATTCTCGTAAACGAGACGGGACACCTGCTTCTGCAGCCTGTCATTCTCCTCCATCAACAGCTTGTTCATCGCAGTCAGCTTTCGGTTCACAGTCTGCAGGCGCGAGGCCTCCTTCCGCTGCTTCTCGCGGCATCTACCAATTGCAAGAACCATCAGAATGGCAGTCACATCACACAGGAGTTACAAATGTCACTTGCATATGAAGAAACCGTGCCAACAATTGTTAATTCGCATTCCAACGCCATTGCTCATCCTACACATCACATTCCACCTACACATGCGTATGGCAGGAAAGCAAGACACTAACTCAGGGAAGTTAATTGGTCGCCCAACTGAAAATGATGTATCCCTACAACCCTTTAAATCTGCTCTTAAAGTGAACATTGTGAGAAGCACGGGATATGTGATTGGATCCATTTATTTATTAAAATATTTAATACGATGGCAACATATTAAGGCCAACAACTTTTTCTTACAAATGCTCACGAAATGTTGCTACTTGTAGATAGAGAAACCAATATACGCGACCAGCAGAAGACGCATCGACTACGCCTAACCGTAATACAATACAAACGGCAAAAATCTCAAAAAGATCACTTGCTATCCTACAGCGGAACTTGATAGTCAATATCAAGTTCCAGCTGGAAACTTGAGCAAATATGGGCCACAGTAGCTCAGAACTCCAACAAAATCATGTCCTAGAAGCTCATGACTCAAACCCAAAACAGACCAAGGTAGGCTCATGTGTGCCAGCCGCCAGCCCAATGCAAGAGACAGAATGGATGAAATCCTTGAAAAACAAATCAGAACTTAGTGCCAGAACCAATTTTCCCCACTCTGAACTTTGTACCCGAGACGACTTCGATGGCCTACAGTAAACGAACATCATGAAAATACGCGAAAGTTCGCTCTCTGAAGAGACTCAAAACGGGGGGCAAATTTTAGCAGCAAGAACGCATAATTCCTCAAAAGGAGAAAAAAAAACCCGCAGGCAGGAGCACAGATGAGGGATGGAGAGAGGCGTGGGGGGCTCCGGCGACGCACCTGCGGTTCTGGAACCAGACCTTGATCTGCTTGGGCTCGATGTTGCTGAGTATGGGGCACTCCCTGATGAGCTGCTGCCGGCGCAGCGAGCTGGGCTTGGGGCACTCGCTGTAGACCCGCTCGAGCGCCTCGACCTGCTCGGGGGTGTAGCGCACGTACTTGCCCGTGTCCACCTGCGGCGCCCCACCGCCGCCAGGCGAGGAGCGATCCTTGCCGCCCCCGCCCACCACCATCGCCGCCGCCATCTACCACCGCCCAAGGAGGAGGAGGGGGAGGGGAAGGATGGGTTTTCGTCGCAGGGAGAGGGAGGAGGAGACGGAGAGCCACGGCCACGGGCGGCGCCAAGTCATGGCCTCGGAGCGGGAGCGCAGCCGCCCGACGCCATGGTGGTAGGAGAGGCGGTGGTGGTGGGGAGCTGTTGCTTGCCGAGCCGCGGTGGAGGGGAGGGGGCGGAGCGCGAGGGGAAAGGGAAAGGTAGCGGCGAGGCGGAGATGGGGAGAGAAGGGGGTGAGACGAGTGGGGTTTAATAGTAGCGGCAAATGCTCAGCTCATGAAGTCTGGTCTGGTGTTGTGTGAATCGAGTGGGTCTTGGGGGCGAGAAAGATAGATACGGAGGGGGTTTTTCGAATAATGTACCCGTATTTCCCTTTTTGTCTTTCCTTTTGTTTCTATAAAAATCATCTATTTTCCCAATTGTACAACTACTAGGTGAAGTAGCGCTCGGATTTCTTTTGGTTTTGGTAAAACCTCATTCTTCTAACAAAAATGAAAAGCCTCCCAGCACATGGAGATTTGGTAGAATGGAGCTTAGGGTTCACTAAGCCAACAATGGGGTGCGGCTACAGCATATATAGATAGGGTAAACTTGAAAATACGATTTTAAAAAATGAAGTTTTGTCGTTCTAAATATTTAGGTCATTTTCACCAAACTTCAAGCTCATATAGAGATTTGTTAGAATGGAGTTTAGCGTTCACAGAGGCAACAATGGGGTACGGCAACAACATGAAAATGGATGGATAGGGTGACAAAAATTCAAAATACGTTTTTAAGTGAAATTTTATCATTTTAATTATTTAGATCATTTTCACCGAACATGCATCTATAGGGACATGTTGTAGCAAGATTTATTATTAGGACAGATGACGTGATAGACGGCTGATGACGCTAATAGAGGGGCTAGTAGCCATATCGTAGGAAAAAATTCTTCTCGATCAAAATAGGTTCCTTGGACCTTATGATTATGGTAGCTCGAGATCAAGCAATGAGAAGGAAAAGAGAGGTGTCTAGGAAGAACAATACAACGTTCAAGAAGAAAAAATGACCAACAAAGACACCGAGCGCATGAAGAAAATGAAACTATTTGTAGACCATTTTCAGGGTAACATTTGACAGATAGGACCTTATACATTGCAAGTATAGGCGTATTTTTATTTGCCTCGATTAAGGCTCTTATTTTACGATGAAATATGGTGCAACAGATTTTGGCGAAACTTCTGCATCCGTGATAGAGATAGATTGAACATCCTTGGCAGCTGGCAGGAAAAGGTTGGTTCCGAAAACAAACTTTGAGCTACATGCGACATGGAGTATACCACTCTTTGAACTAGAGTAGGAAACATTTACTCAAAATCCGTGCAAATTTACCGGGTAAAAATTTGAACATCGCGGACCCACGCTCAGCCCTCCAAGTCAGACCCGTGTGTGTTCTTGCGAAATTCGACGGACAAATATTCTCTCCTTTGGAGGATTCCATTTTATTTTCGGACTTGGGAGGTGTGTCGCCGTTGGTGGCGCTATGCTTTTGATGGCAGGCACATGCCCGTGGCAGAAGGGCAGGAGCATGCCCGCTCGCTCATGGCGCGGGTAAATATGGTGGCCAGGGCGCAGAACAGGGACCCCACGGTTGCCGGCCTTTTGGGAGGTGAACCGTGAACGGCAACACACGCACACGATTTGCCTATAAGCGCATGCCAACCGTCAACCGATAAATTCCGGTGGCTATAACAAGGACCATGCTTTTTTAGTCCATTCCAAATTCCAAATTGCACTCGTTTTACCTTTTCTATATAGGTATATGATTTTTAAATCTATAGATTAGGTTCATATATATATCAAAATTTATCTATATTCTACATGTTCACTTTTAAAATGCACAAGACAGTAATTGAGCAAGTATGTAAACTGCGTAAGCATTGTATTTGGCGACGTGCAGATATTAATGCAAAGTCTCCACCTAAAGCAGCATGGGAAATGGTATGTTTACCAAAATCTGAAGGTGGCTTAGGTGTTTTGCAGTTATAGTCACAAAATGAGGCATTATTGCTGAAAAACCTTCATAAATTTTTCAACAGAGCCGACATACCTTGGGTGCATTTGATCTGGGAAAAATATTACAGAAATGGCAAATTTCCAAATGAAACTATGAAAGGATCCTTCTGGTGGAGGGACAATTTAAAACTCCTGACTAATTTTAAAGATATGGCCTCTGTTATTGTAAAGGATGGATTATCATGTCGCTTATGGATAGACCAATGGGGTGGGATGGTCCCTTATCAAGTTTTCTCTAAGCTCTTTTCTTTTGCTAAAAATCAAAGAATAAATATTTAGAATGCTGGAGCTGCAACTGAGATTATCAGCTGTTTCATTTGCCACTATCTGCACAATCTTTTGATCAGTTATAACAGTTAGCCCTATGTCTAGAAAATATGCCACAGGAGACTGAACAGGATCAATGGTCATATATTTGGGGATCTTTCTTTTACTCATCTCATGAAGCATACAAACATTTGATTGGACACAGGGAAGTTCACCCAACATTTAAATGGTTATGGAAAACATCTTGTCAAAATAAACACAAAGTCTTTCTTTGATTGTTGCTTAAGGAAAGACTAAGTATAAGAAACATACTAAGAAGAAGGAGTATGGAGTTACAATCCTATAATTGTGTTTTGTGCTCCTTTGTCTTGTGAGGAAACTCTTGTTCATATCTTCGTGCATTGTGAATTTGCTCAGTCTTGTTGGATGCTCCTAAATGTGTCAATTGACACTGATCAAGATCCATTTGATGTGCTCTCAAGTCTGCGGCTGCAACTGCAACAATCTTTCTTCATGGATATCATCATACTCATAAGTTGGAGCATATGGATGTCTTGTAATGATATGATTTTCAAAGGAATTGCTCCTGAAGTTAGTCTTTGCTGGAGGAGATTTAAGAAGGAATTTGCTCCGGTTATCCTTCGAGCAAAATCAAGAACCAAAATGCCAATGCAACTATGGCTTGTACTTTTGCTTATATTTTTTGTATCTTTTTTTCTTGAATACTCTTTTGTTCTCACTTGTGTTTAATTAATACATATAATCAGGGACTTACTCCTCTAGTTTCATAGAAAAAGTTATCTATCTAGAAAAGTTAAAACAACCTCAATTTGGAACGGATGGAGTATTTTTTAGCTCAGACACGTGGCTAGTGATGTCTGCCTCACGGCATCAACTAAATATTGAAAACCCAACGAGAGTTTCATTTTTCATTAAGTAGAATGTTATATCAACATTTTGATGTAGCAAAGAATTAATAAAGAGAGATAGAAGGGTTTTATCTAGATAAATTATTCCGTGCACAACATAGATCTTAATGTATTGTCAACAAAACAATAAAAATGAGGCAGTGCATTGTATGCTTATATATGTGGCGATCTTGAAAACACTGATATGAAACCCTCGGGAATAGTCTAGGAAAAAAGAAAGGCACAGGACGCACTCGTTGTCTGCAAATTAAGCACAGGAGTTTTTCTTAAGAAAGTTTCTTTTAAGAAAGTAAGCACAGGAGTTTAGTTGCTCTTGATACCCTTTTAATTGACACCGTGAGGGGAGATCTGCCCTAGCTCTCAAACTGATCTGCATAGCCCGTGACCGTGACAGCCTGACTGACAGGCTCTCCGTAAGAACCGGTAAATAAAGCGAAACGAAAGCACGGCCAACACAACACGCACAGAACTGCAAACAGTGATCGGAGCACGAGAACAAGCAGGGCTTTAGACTGTGTACAAACTGTTCGTATGCACTGTTGTACTGGCCCGATTCCCGTGTGTAACTGTATTCGATGCCCTCGGCTATATGCAGAGCTGCATGAGTGTAGGCCGGCCCCAGATCACCTGAGGCGATAGCAATGTTTCGTTGAAGCTTGAGCAATTCTTTTATAAAAAAAGAAAATCTTTGAGAGCGAGAAGGCTGAACATATCAGGAGCAATGAAGTAATGGTAATGTAGTTCGACATTGTTGAGTTTGGTGGGATAAATTCGTCCTTTCAACTCGAAAATGGACGATTAGTTGCCTTATCTGATCGGGCAACAATTTTTAGGATTAAACTTTGCATATGAACCTGTAGATTTTTTTATTTTATAAATTTCAAACTGAAGAAAAATTTGCTCAAAAGAGATACAATCTCTTTGAATTTCTGACCCAAATTAAAACTCAGCAACCAGCAAAGGTTTCAATTCATTGCGGTAGCAGAGTCCCTGTGCTTCAGAGACAACAAAAACAGTGGGACAAGTTTTTTGCTGCCGGGAGGTTAAATTTTTGGCCGGCGAGAGACCAGGGGCCGGCACGAGGGAGGCTCTGCATCACCTTTTTCACCTTCTCATGCTTCCCTTCCGTCGCCTTTGGCCTGCTGCAATTCAATGGACGACGAGCTAGCAGCAGAGCTGCAAAGAGTTTATTTCCATCTTGCAGCTAGTTCATGAATTCGACGGCTACCAAGGATCATAGATTCGTAGGCCACTGTTGCCTTCCGGTGCTAGATGAACTGGTAGAGCTCAATTATTCATAGATTGCATGCATAGATTCCTTTGGTATGTTGTGGGACTAAAAATCATCCTCCAACAGGTTGACCAAGACTGAAGCTGGGGTTCATATATGATATATCTCTTGTATTAAAGGGAAAAAAGCACTTTTATCCATGATGTTAAGGATCCATGTAAAGAATAATACCTACTAGTTATGACATCGCGTACTTAATTAATTATACATAGAGAAGTAACTAGGGTTCTACTATTCTTCAATTCGACAATGAGGTTGTGGTTGTCCAAACGGACAGAGAAAGCTTAGCTGAGGTACATTGGGTATGCAGTGGATCAACGGTTGGATGTAAAGAAATCAACTGTTGAGATAAATCATGTGGTTATATATACATGTGGTTATGCATTTTCGCTTAGCTGAGAGTGGTATGGTGGTGAAACAAAAAGGGCTAAGGAAAAAAGGGTGTGTATGTATTTAAATTTTAAATCCCTGCTAGTTCATCTTTACTACATGAAAATTTTGAGTTTGAGTGGGTGAATATATAAGGAGAGCACTACAAAGTTAGGATTAAGCTCCCATGACCCTTAAATGATATAAGAATGTTTACGTAGAAACTGTTGAGCAATGCCAACGGACAAGATTGATACTGTATTATGTTGTCGTTCCACCGCCACATCATTTTTTGCATCCCGCACTCGATCTGTACACCAGACCCTAAATCCACATCGTTGAGTGATAGTAGCATTGTCGGAGATAAGAATCGTATCGAACATAGAAACTTTCGAAAGTAACCCACTTGATCAAAATGGAATTGGTTTTTACGATAAATGTCTAAAAATCAAACTTATTAAATATGGTACGACAGATATTACATTTTACAGGCAAACGTTTAGTTCCAATCAACGATTTATGAGGTCATCAGGGACAAATACCAACCGCATTCAATCTACAGGCTCGCGGCCACGCCATCACCAGGAGCCCTGGACAGTTCCATATGTTGGCATTGCACTCGAAGTTTGAAAGCGAGAGGCGTTGGTATTTGACAAGGAAACGGAGGTCTGCCAGCGCCGATGCAAAAGGGACTCGTCACTCGCCAAAGCCGGCGATGCCGCTCCCCCATTGTTACCTAGCCTGCGCCCTGCGGTGCCCGGGCTCGTTTGCGTTGCGTGCTGGACTCTTTGGACACACGCATGGACGCATGCGCTGGCTGGCCGCTTGCTGGTGTATGGTGGTGTGCCGTGGCATGCGTATGCATCGCATGGTCGCGAGATGCGTGGGATGTGTGGCCGCGTGGTCCAGTTCCAACGGCGCCGCGGTGCGCGTGCCGGCCAGGCTTTTGCCGCGTCCCCGGCCGACACCGCCCCGGCGCGCGCAGCGCACGCCGAGCCCCGCCACGCCCCGGCCGGCCGCCGGCCACGCCCCGGCCCCATGCCGCACCATGCGTACGTCTCCTCACGAGCTTTTTTTTTTTTTTTTACCGAGCTCGCCATGCCGGCAGTGTGACCTGTGACGACTGGCGCGACGCGACAGCGTGGTGAATATACCAGCTGGCCGGCCTGGCCCTGGGGGAATGTCTCTGCTGCAACTGCAAGCCTGCGACGCTGGTCGATCGCTGGGAGGGGCGGGCCCACTGTTCAGTGGCGGTTGGCAGCGTCCTTAATCCTGTGGCTCGTCCGTATACGTGCAGTGAGGAGATGTAAATTCGCGCGTCCGTCCATCTATGCATGCAGGTGTGTGCAGTGCAGGCAAGAAGAAGCCAGCTAGGTCCCCCCACTGAGAGGCAGGGGAATATTCAGAGACTTGGCACATCATGGGCCCTTTTTTCTTCGGTCCGAATTCTCTCGCGTTTGGTTTTTACCGAATGTTCATTTTCTTCGATCGTGTCGTTAGAGTGACATGGGGAAAACTACTAGTGTGATCAACTCAGTTCCAGGTTAATGAAAGACAGTAGTTTACATTTTACAATAAGGAGAGAGCGAGCTATAGTCAGCTAGCCACGCATGGCAGACAGTGAAAAGGAGAAGAACACTAAAGCTACCCTTTTTTTTGTTTCTCTCTCTGCGTCTCTTTTCATTTGCAGAAACCGTTGTGAGTTGGTGACATATGGTCTTTAGATCCAAAAATCCTCAAAGAAAAGGGTTCCTGGTCGGTCTGTCGTACATGTTGCTTAGAAGCTACACTTGTTTCTATACCACCCACAGAAAAAGAAGCATCAGTCCAAGGGTATATACACCTGCTGCATTGCATACACAAAGAAACAATTCTTTTGTCACTACATGGAGAGCATAATTAAACCAATTCACAATCCGAATCCAATGTGACTGAAACGATACATAAAAATTAAGGTGCGTGCAAAAGGTGTGTTATCACTTTAAACTCGTATTATGCGAGACAGCTAACCAAAGTGCGCCATTTGGACCGACAGAGAATTCCAAGAACAAATAAACAACGAAAGGAGCCTTTTAGTGCTATCTATCAGAGAGACTTGTTAATTGGTGGGGTGTGATATGTTAGTTTTATGAGCACATTGCGCTTGGAAGCACTTAGCCCTGGTGTTAGGGGGCAAAGCATGAGCCAAGGGAGAAAAGCTTGCATCTTTTCCTTGGGCTTTGGTGATGTGCCTTGCATCCAAAGGGATGCCAATTCCACTAAGCCCCACGAATGCAGGCTTTAGCTAATGATCGCATATTGTGCCCGTGGAAAAGAGGACGAAAAGTTTTCGGCGGCAAATTCGTGCGGACAAATGAGGATAGGTGTTAAGGAAACACCAATTAATCCAAGATGAGGTGTTCATACGGCTCCTTTTTCATTATTTGTCTTTATGGAACAAGCTTGACTTCTTATTTTTCGTCAATCTGAAACTGCTACTTCTCAATCAGTTGTCGCTATCGAAGATTGCTTAAATTATTAACATTGGGGCTAACCTTTCATTTTTAATTTATTTCTGAATCCTTCATCAGATATAATTCAGATGTATGATATTCTTTATAAATAAATAAATTGTTCCGTGCTGATATATACAGCAAAGTTCATCCAGTAAAAGAGAATCAATCCATATGGATATATAGTTGAGGTACCTACGAATGTCAATGCAACTTATATATTTTTAAATTAAAGGTTTTTAAGAACATTCTCCATCAATTGATTTACTACTAAGATTGATGCCATGATGATAGCACCGTTATTAATTCCTCACAGCAATAATCAGCAGCTTATTATTCACAGTATGATTGTGGATGACCACGCATCAGTTGCCTGCCACATATATACATTGCTTCTGATCCTTAAATGTATACTTGTTGTGCCTATTTACTTCTTGATTAGTTTGATTTAGTTGAGCTTGGGACAAGGTCTCTATATACTTCACAACTAGCTAACTGAACTACCAAATCGTAGTATGCATCGGATGAACATAACTACTAGAAAAACTAAACTCAGGGTGATTTAATTAGTTTGAAATTGTGAACTCCATCATCAAATGAATTGCTATCGTGTTGATCACAAAAAAGCAGACAAATGAGTTTCAAGTTTCAACAAGTATATGTGCCGAATTGGCGAATTCAATACTTGTCATTCGCTTCGTTGGTCTTATTTGTACACAATTCTAAACCAGAAGTGAGATACGAAATCGAACTATTGAAGGCTAAACACTGCCATGTTTTCAATCAGAGTTCTTCACAAATAAACAAAGACTTTGCAACACATCATTCCTTCAACTTTCGACATCCTCAAAAGTTGTTTGCGCTGATCAGGAGCTCCTCCAAATGTTGGCAAACATTTTTCTACTACCGATCGTCAGTTGTTGCATCGCTATCACCCAGACACAACACAAGGAGAAGATCTCCATGAACAGAAACACAAGCGGTACATCATATCAACGCCGTAATAATTGAAGGGAAAGCGCATCGTTGCATTCATGCCCTTGTCCTGTTGCTTCAGAACGGCAGGGCAGGGCGATGGGCACGAAAGCTGACTACTGCAGGGCTAGCTCGAGATCTTGCACTGGATTAGCAACTGGGAAGGAATGAATGCTTGCAGGCAGTATGTGGGTGCAATTGAGTGCTTGTGCCGGGTCATGAAATGGCAATGCTCGTTTGATCAGCTAGCTGCTAGCAGTGGTGGCCGATCTGACAGTCTCAGTTGCAACTCGCAAGCTTGCATTCTCAGTTGGCCTGCAGCTGAGAGCTCTGCTACTTTCGTTGGCTCTCATTGCTGAGGCATTATTTAAATCATGGAGCACTACAATTAGCAGTTAATCAAGCTGATGCACCGAAGCTAATTTGATGGTCCTTACTCCTGAGTGTCCAAAAAGTTTGGATTTGAGTAACTCATGACCCTGACATGCATGTACATACACTTTCAGTAGAATTCAGTTCAATTGCATGCTTATCCACTTATTGCTAGTCAAAAGGCGATCAAACGTATAGCCTATAATGGAGTAGTTAAGATTTTAGGTGTAGAACATTAGTGTCGTATGAGGTAGCCAATCACTGTCTGCCTACATGATCAAGGAAAAGCATGCGGTGGTCTGGTGGTCAAATGTCAATACTTACTACTATAATATGTATATATATACAGATGACTAAATGCCAGATAGTGTTTGAATATCATTTGTGAGAAAAGCACTACTTGAGGTTGAGAGAGATGTTTGTGGGAAAGGACATATTGATCAGAAATTTAAAAATTGAAGTATATATAGGGTTGCTCGATTATTTCTTGAAGAAAGAAAAGTAACATGGTTTTCGCAACAAATGACGTGTACAAAAGAAAAATTAAAATGCCAATTCAGCCCAGAATCATGCATATGGAGTATGTTGTTTCAACTCATGTGGGTATACATAAGGATTTCTATGATTGTTCGTGGATATCTTCGTAGTTATTACTCAATCGAGTTTAAGATAACGACCCTAGGTGCGTAGGAGTCCACGGTTAGAACTATGATCTCTCGTTATCGATCGGTTGCTTTTTGGTGGCCAGCTTTTGTTAGAGGCAGCAGGGGCTAGCTAACAAAAAGGAGAGGGCGCACACAGCAAGCTGATGGAGTAGTGGCCTCAAAGTAAGAGAAGCAAAAGGCACTCCTGCCCCTTTGCATGCATCCTTACAAACATAGCCTTTCAAATCCACCGCAAAAGAGATTTGTCAAGATCGTGTAGCCAAATGGCCACACATTTCAGTGTGCTCAGGCTCAGTCAGTGCTCTTTCTTTCACACACACATACACACGAGAGAGAGCACCAACCTTAACCCCTATGAACCCTAGCATGAACGAGCTGGACCCTCTCACAGGTCCTTTTGCCCTAAAAAAACAGCTTTCTTGGCATGAGGAGGCACCAACCATCACTTCCCAATAAAAACCCTTTTGTTCCTTTCTTTTCTCTCTTGCATGGGTGACAAGTGTGAGTGTTGGCCTGCTGGGGCTGTGGCCACCCTCCCCCTATCTCACTCATCTCCCTTGGCTCCCAAGCTTGTCACTGGCTTTATGCACTCAAAAGCAGGGGAGAGACGATCAAAAGCACACCACTTTTTAGGGGGTGTTTGGCAGGGAGGGGCTAAATTTTAGCCCCTGTCACATCGGATGTTTGGACACTAATTAGGAGTATTAAACATAGTCTAATTACAAAACTAATTGCACAACCCCTAGGCTAAATCGCGAGACGAATCTATTAAGCCTAATTAGTCCATGATTTGACAATGTGGTGCTACAGTAACCATTAGCTAATGATGGATTAATTAGGCTTAATAGATTCGTCTCGCGATTTAGCCTATGGGTTCTGCTATTGGTTTTTTAATTAGCTCATATTTAGTCCTCCTAATTAGCATCTGAACGTGTGATGTGACAGGGCTAAAGTTTAGCCCCTGACATCCAAACGCCCCCTTAGTATTTCTAAGGTTTGACAAGCACACCATGGCATGGCATGCACCCATGGCTTTTTTGTGCTTTTTATATATACCACTCCTACCCTAATTAAACTTGGTTTTCTTCTCCTTTTCAAAGGTGCATCTCGGGAAAACCAATCATACGTGCTGGCCTGGCCTTGGATGTACAAGACATACTCGTATGTCATGTCACCTTTACGCACGCAATGGTGTGCATGCAACAAGGGAACAAAAGCCAGCCACAACAACACCGGAGAATATGTTGCGTGTCTCATAATTAAAGGGCGATAAGACTTGCGGATCCATGCCCTACGTAGGCACATGACATAGCTCTCTCACTACTCGCTGCATGCTACTAATTGCAGTACATGCAATGCAATGTGTTTTTTAAACAGAAAAAAGAAGTGCATCATGCATGTTTGGAATCAAGAAATAGAAAAGTAATGTATAAATTCCTTTATTATATATGTAATATAAGTAGTTGCATGCAGTGTCAAGAACATCATGATGGTCATGTAGAGGCGCTGTTAAGTTTGGCATGGCGTTTGTGATGTAGCCATGTAGGCCAGCGCAAGACGAGCTACGACTGTGCAAGAACGTGGCGAGCACCGGAGAAAAATAAAGCATATTGTGCAGCAGCAGGGTAGGGCCTGGTTCTTTTACCTCGTGCAGGGGCTGCACTGCGACGAGAGAGAGAAAAGAACAAGGATGGCAACCACTGGGAGCACCAAGTACCAACCGAGCAACACGCCGCGTAACAGCACAATTAGTGGCGCATGATGGATGGATCTGCCGGAGAGGGACTGAGAGAGAGAGAGAGAGAGGGGCAGGGGGAGCTTGACAAGATAGCGAGAGGTCAATGCTGGATCCCCAGCAGCTAGCTAGCTAGGGTTTGTGCATGCTGGATCGAGTTTGTGTATGCGCACCGGCCACCGCCATATGAGCCGCCAATGCAGAAGAGAGTGTTGTGCTAGGCCGGGTGTGCGTGCCCTACCCTACCTATTGTCGCCGGCCCGGCCCTGGGATGCCATGATGAGGGCGCTCGTGTCTCTTTTCCCATGCCTTCTCGCCCTTGTCCCTCAAAAGAAAATACGGGAGAGAGAGCGAGAGAGGTGGCATGGGGGCCCTAGTAGCCTGCCGATGTAGTGCAAGCAAAGCATGCCGCTGCCCAGTGTATGTGGGCGTCCGGTCCATGCTTACATGCATGTCACCGCCTCTATCCACACAATGTTTTTTTCCGTGATGACACGGTGATCTTTGCGAGCTCTCGCGTAGCATATCTCTACAGCTAAAAACACCAAAACCGAGATTAAAATGTCATACATTGCGGGTCCTCCGCCTAATCGTCCCGCCCTCCAGCGTTTCTGCGCCCTCCGTGACTGTGAGAAGCGGCGAGAGAAGCCTGAGCACCCTACGGTAGAAGGAGGGCACCGCTCGCGCCCAAGAATGCCCTCCTCGTGACCTTCTGCGTTTTTGGACCCTTGGATCGTTCTGTGTCTATCCTCACTTCTTTCCCTGCCGCCGCCTCCCCTCGCCTCTTTCCCCGTCGTCGTCCTTGCCACCCTGTGTGATGCCACCGTCCATGCTTGCCACCATTCTCAGGATCCCTGAGGCAACCGCCGCCACCAGCCCCTGTCCCGCCTTGTCCGGAGTAGATCTCCTTCCGAGTGCCATGTTGCTGTGACGCCCGGCCCAATTTGGTTGTGGCACAGTAGTGGTCCATGAGCGCAGGTGCACAAGTTAAGTACCACCTTGCTAGTTGAGCAAGGGTGAAGCCAACTTATAAGCCTTTGTCCACCAGCCATAGCACCTTTGGGTTAACCTTTTTATACGAAGCGAGGATGAAAGTATAAGCAAGGTGCTAGTGTACGCATGCCCGCCCCTCGGAAGGGCTGGGCGGTGTAGCTATGGAGGACGGGGTGTTACTGTTTGTGCGGGGGCATGCAGAGGTGCGGTGGTGGCACCTTTCCTCAGGTCAGCCGGAGGGTGCAGCCTGCGGCAGGTTGCCTGCCCATTCTCCTATGAGTGCCCATCTGCTACCTGCCCACATGATTATTTGATATCATATTTGTGATTTTTTTAGTACCAGGTGTCTTGCGATTGTTGTCATACACGGAGATCTCAACCTGATATTATAGAACAACCAAAAAGTAAACTCAGGTGTTGTTAGATAACTATAATGTTGCATAAGCAAACATAAGAACATGTAAACTGTACACGTTTGAGTAAGGTAAATGACAACAATATTGAATATTCCAGATATACTTCTGGACGTTCGTGTATGTTTGAATTATATACTTCTGGACGTTCGTGTATGTTTGAATTATAGGAACACAAATTCTAAATGGAAAGTCCAATACTTAACGGTCCTTCATGCCTGTTTCTGACTATCCTGCAATTCTGTTTACTCCCAAGCAGATTTATGTAATCTAACAAAGAATGAAAGATAAAACCATTTTATTTGAATAAGGACATATGAATAACCTATTGAGAATTTCAGCAGATGGACCATGCACATTGCAAACAGGTATATGCTGATATGCAGTGATGTCTGGAAAAAGAGACTAATCTTGCCATGAATTAACCTCAATTGTGGAGGTGCAGATGACACTAATAATGGTGGTACAGAAATAAATGATGATCCTTTTGATACAATATCGGCTTACCTGTTGATCCTGGCAACCACATTCTCTGAAGAGGCCATTACCAGTGGAATGCCCTTGAATGAAGAGGAAAAAAAGGCATCAAATTTAGCATCCTTGCAACATAAAATTATTTTGTAACAAATGGTTCCTTGCATGTTGTGCAAGTGGTCATAATGGTATTTCTTTTATGAATGAACTTTACTATTCCCTGTACTGTACACTTGTACAGAAGCAGTTCTTTCAACTAAAGAAGTAGATACTTGAGGCCTCAAAAAGAATTATTACAAAGGTAACAACATCTGCAATGCATCTTTTTTAATTTGCAATGGTGGGTACAATATGAGTAATACCACCTCTATCCCAGAATATAGCTAAGTTAAGCGTTCAAAATTTATCCTAAATATAACTACGTTTAGAGTTACAACTCCACAGTTTACATATGAAGGGACCAAAATACCCTTGAACCATATCTCCCCACGCACAGAACGAATTGATGGCTCTCTGCCCCTCTCCGCATGCGTTGTCCCAGGCCAAGGCCACGGTAATTAGCGTTAATACGTTGATTGGCGTTAATTTGGTATGGGCTGGCGGCAAGATTTTCCATGCTGAAACAATTTTTGCATGTCGCAATTGTTTGCATGGTGTTAAATAAATCAGATTCCCAAGCGCTGCATTTTAGCCTCAATCAAATTAGACGCCAAAGAAACTCCGGTGTGCATGGCTCATCCATATCTGACGCCATTTATGCACCCACCAAATTAGCACGTCATTATCATGTAACAAAGCTGTGGAAGTTAACTAAGGGCAATTGAGTCTTTTCATCAGACTTCTTAGTCTGTCTGAAAATGTCTTAAAGTAGCTATATTATGGAACGGAGGGAGTATAAGAATAAGATTCATCTGCCTACACAATTGGGCCACTCAATAGCATGAATAAAAAATCGAAGCAATTTACCTTTCAACAGGTCATATTAGGATATAGGTATGTCATGATTAAACATGCCTTACAATTTATAATAGTGTGATCTTGCTGTTGCAGACAGCACTTCTGTGTACACATAGATTGTTCTATTTACAATTTGACAGTTTGAACTCTACCACTATTAGAGAAAACACCTTTACTATTAGTTGGGAACCCCCTTTAGTACTAGTTATCCAACTGGTACTGGCAATTCGGTACTAGAAGGGGTCCTTTGGTACCGGTTGAAATAACTCCTACTAAAGGTACCCTTTAGTATCGGTTTTGGAGACCAACCGGTACTAAAGGGCCTGCCACGCCGTGCGCGGGGGCGGCCTAATGAGACCGCTCCCCAACCGGTACTAATTTTTTTTCTTTTCTTTTCTTGTTTTCTGTTTCTTTATTCTATATTCGTATTTCGTATTTGTTTCCTTTACGTATACTAGTTCTAATATGCTAATATATATAATATATATATATATATATATAAAGTTCCATTATCTTTAATATTACATTTGAGATACTATTTTATATATATATAGACATATTGTGCATACACATATATGAATAATATTACATTGCCTCAACTTTCCAAGTTCAACATTTCGTATCTACTATTCTAAGCCGGAAACCTGACGGTGATGTAGATTTGATCCATCATTATAAAACTCCCCCACTGGATTTATGACCTCATCCAGAAGAAATTCTCAAAGTTGTTCTTGTATTGCTCTGAAAACATCCGTGTCGCGGACTCTTTTCTTCATGTACATCATCTGTGTCATTGGCAAAGGTTATTATATATATATTAGATCAATGGGTTTGCACAATTGAAACTTACTTGAAATATAAGCAAATAAATTGAAATACTTAATCTAATTTTTCTAAGTATATACACATGAATTGATTTTTGAAATTTAAGCAAATAAATTGAAATACTCAATCTAATTTTTCTAAGTATATACACATGAATTGAGTTTTGAAGCATATACATATGAATTGATTTTTGAAGTATATACACATGAATTGATTTTCTAAGTAGAACTAATTTATTGTTAAGAATTTTGTATACGTACGGTTAAGTCGTGGTCGGTCGTATGCAGCGGACCTACAAAGTCGTGGACGAACTCACATACAAGTATCTGCATAAATTAGTACCCGGCTCCTGTCTCCAACACTATATATATGGAAAAAAAGTTATGAAATATTTGTTGTGTTAAAGGAAGTGTCACGAGATGTGAAAATTCAACACATACCAGGAAATCAGTCTTCCAATGAAGTTCCTCCTTGAATTCACCCACGTGATTTCGACGGAATCAAGCTCATGCTTTGTTCATAGCATCTATGATGTCATTGTATTCTTTTTTGGATTTCCTCAAAGAGTCGAAGACATATGCCAAGCTCATATCAGGCACAACAACAATGAGGATCCAATGGAAGCTGTACACGCAAATTAAACCTAGTTAGTCTTATGTTTAATTGCTAGTTCGAAAAAGAAAGAGATGGGAGACACGCTCACTTGAAGTTGTATGGTAATAGTATGTACTTCTTGTAATGTTGCTTGTCGATGAAATTATATATATTCTTCAATGTCCGATTTGGTTTATCTCTTAGAGTTGCCTTGTTTACAACATCGGGATCCATGAAGCCTACGTGATAGTATCCTTTCCTCCGACAAATTTGAATCTCCATCCTGCATGATCCAGAATTGAATAGGAGTTAAGTCATCGCACAATGACTAGAGCGGGGATTTTGAAGTTAGAGGAATATATTAAAGACTTACAGAACCCAGCAACTGATGAGTGTCTTGTCAAGTGCGTCTTGATTGAATAGGAAATACAGTTCCTCCAGCATCACATTTATGATGGCTTCCCCATGGAAAAAATGCTGATCACCAATCCGAACTTCCATCATGGCAAAACCGTTGGCTGAAGCCTTCATGTACCATTCGTGCAACTTGTACATCTTTGTTGCAAGACGGTCCACCAACTGCGGCCACACAAGCGGTTTCTCATACTCATATTTCCATTTAGCAGCCCCAAGGTGCTTTGAATGAGTGAAATCCCTAAGAAATGGTCACAAATCCGGCAGCAACTCCCCCTATTTTGCCATGGATAGGGTGAAGCTCGAGCTGGAGGAAATGGCTCAAGCTGGAGGAAGAAGGAGGGATATTTATAGGAGGAATTTAGTACCGGTTGGGGGCACCAACTGATACTAAAGGGGGTTGCCACATTTGTACCGGGTTGGGAGCACCAACCAGTACTAATGTGCACCCTTTAGTACTGGTTGGTACCTCCAACCGGTACTAAAGAGCCTCATGGGCGCCCCCTCAGGGACTATCCGACCGGGCTCAAATTGAACCGGTATTGAGGCTGTGGATGAGAGGTCATTTTTCTAGTAGTGTACATAGATAAACCAAAGTGGTGCCATTTCTATCTATTGTTTTAAAGAGAACATATGAATGAATTATTTTAATGTAACACTCTTTGTGAAAATAAGCACACATATAGTGGTTAATTGGTAATGGAACTGTACTCCTATCTCTGCAGAATTCCCATTTGCAGGTTTTTTCACTCATATTACCTGCTGCATCAGAGATAATAATTAAATGTGATATTGTACTGGCTTAATGTGGTTTTACATGAAGCTTATTCAATTTACAGGAAGTCTTATGGTGGAAGAATTATTATTGCAAAGCTTATCGTAGAACCTATGAATTTTCTGCACACATGAATTATGGACAATGTTAATATATTGCTTCTGAAACTTCATCTAACTACATGGAGATTTAATTTTGTTGCTTGTGCATGTGCACAGAGATATCATTACCTGATTGATAACTGTCAGTAGTGTTGTCCATTTCACGGCAAAGCTGCTCTGCTGCCTATTTTTGGTGGCGTTCCCTCAACACATTAACTCTGGTCCAAAGAGACGGAGACAATCTGCTTATTGCTACCTCATTTCCTATAAACAGAGCAGTCACAACTCTCATGAGTCTTGTGTTTTTGATGTAGACATTACTCTCACCAAGTCCCCAGTGAAGCAAAAGAGAATTGTTGCCTTAGTAGATAATGTAAAACAAATAGGCTAAATTTCTAAGGGGATAGTAAAATCAGGAAGACAATTGATATATATTTCTTCATCATAAGTAATATAAAGTTTGGCATTTAGACTGAATTGAACATCAATTAAAATACCAAACATATTATTTTGATTTCGAAGCAATCTATAAAAGCTGTGTCTTTCAATGGCAATGTACATAAATAAGCTCTTGCTTGACCATAGAACAACGATAAGTTAGATTTAGATGAAATTTGATCAGGCCTTATGATTATTGTAAATCTGAAAATACAATTTGTAACTAAGAGAAGATGGGAACTCAGATAATTAGCTTTTTTTAGCATTGGAGCAACATATGTTTTATATTAAATAAAAAATATTGAGCAGTGGAGATGTGCATATATTCGGTAATAGCGGATGCTAAAATCAGAGAAAAGAACATGCCATACTTCACCATTTGTTCTGTTTTCTTTTTAGTTCAAATTGAATAGTCATAGAAAGCATAAATGTGTTTATTTCCAGATTGAAGGCAATGATTAAGTGCTACACTTATGAAGCATAAAAGGTGTGAAAAATGAGTAACTCAATGAATTAAATTTCACACGTAGTTTTCAAAAAAAAAATAGAACATGTATACAAGAGAAATGATAGAAACACCCCATCAAACCTTATCCGTCCCTATCCCCATGTGCGTGCCTTCCTCGTCGCCGTCGTCTACCCGCCGAGATCCACCTCGCCCGCTGCCGCGCTAGAGTCGAGCGTTGTCATGGGGCTCTAGGAGGAGAGGGTCGTCGATTGCGGCGTGGAGCAAGATGAGGACTGGACGACACCTGGGGGACAAAGGGAGAGAGGCGGAGGTGGGCTGGCCGATTGACTGGCGGCGAGCTCAAGGGCATAGAGGTGCCTGGATCTTGAGATAGGGAGGCTGACGGAGAGTGTCCTGATTAGGCAGGCCCTGTTGCGATGCCTTGGTAGCCTTTGCAGCCAAGGGTTGGGCATGAGGTCACCGGAGATGGGAGGAGCTAGCGACGCAAGCGGGTTAGGGGCGGAGCGACCCAGGGAGGGAAGAGGCGCTTCCGCAGGATGCCTACTTGCCGGGCAACGCTATGCCATGGGATGTGGGGGAGTAGAGGGAGCCGGAGCCGAAGGGAAAGGAGACATGCATGGATAGAGGGCTTGAGTTCACCAGAGTCCAGAGATGATGTATTGAGCCAGAGGCTCATCATGGGAGCTTGGCTCTCTTGGCGAGAGAGAGAGAGAGAGAGCTGATGGACCCCAGGGAGGAGAGGTTACATGTGTCCAGCTGCCTGGCCACGCGTCGAGGAGCTTCAGCTTTGTTGGCTGCTAGCTAGATTTGGATGAATATAAGATAGAGACGAAGAGTGGACGGATGAGAATGATGGGGGAAGGGGATAAAAAAAATCTGAGCACGCAAGAGGATATTTTGATTTTGTTGTTTGTCTCACTGTTATTTGGACCCACCATAGCTTGGGTAGCTAGAAGTAGCTAATGGTTATTAGTGAAACCAAACTAAGACTTTATATTGATATATGCAGCGGATGGGTCCCAACATGCAACAGGGCATAAAGATAAAATATATACCATAATTACCTGATAATAAACTTTATTTTGTGATTTACATGATTTTCTGATTTGTGGATCACTGCATGGGGAAAATGATGCATCCTTATAGTCTAATAAATTAGATTAGTGTACACTTTCAAAATATCTATTTTTTTCCTATATTCCAAATGCCATTCCTACACAATTCCGATTTTCATTTTCTCTATTTTCTCATCCCATTCCTTTTTTATTCCTATATTTCTTCCCAACTCTATATTTTATATTCCTCCATTGCAAACGAGCACTAAACATTTGCCCAATTCCTATGTGTTAGATTTTTACTTTTACTCACTACATTTTTATTAGTAATAAATATTACTAAACTTGATGCAACTTAAGAGGTTCGTGGCATATGATGTAACCTACTTTACTTCAATTTTAAGTGTTGGTACACAACATGTGTTGTAAAATTTTTACATTATTACTATTTTATTGAATACTTCGTATATTGGAATATAAATATTTTATTGCCTGAGTTAGTGTTTTGGAGCTAAGGGTTGGGGATTCGATTCACTAGAGTTCACCAATTTACGGGACACAACATCAGGTTGGCCTGCAGCAATGGTGCGGTCGTGGGTTGGACGATGATGTGGTGCGGTGCTGCCAGCAAGGTGGTGGTGGATGTCCAATGGGTAGGGTAGGGGTGGGGACTACGGTGGAGATGTCAGTGGCTGGAGGTGGCGATGAGGTGGTTGTCGCTACCTCGTCGGTGGCATGCCAACGTGGAGTGCTCTGCCAATGACTACGTGGCGAAAGCAGAGGTTGCTATTGGTGAAAGTTTAGGGTGAGAGAAGACAATAAAGTTGTACCATCGTTCCTTGGATATAGTGGTGGAAGAAAAATCATATGTTAGACACCTGTCAAGTACATAGTCATTTTTCTATTGGCATTATTCGCACTTTAGACTATATGTTTTTTACAAAGATTTTACAAGATGACGATTAAGGAGAGAGAATTTATTTTGCCCGTAGCAAGTACATGTAAAAATTGAAAAGGGCCAAGGAGTCAGCGCATACGGGAGGAGTGCGCCAAAAGAGGAAAGGGGCGGGCGGTCAGCAAGTAGGTCCGGAACCAGACGGAGAGGGGAAAGACGAAAGGCACCGCTCTTTAATCTGGGAGCGGCGCGTGACACCGCGCGGGGGTCGCGCATGCGCATGCGCGCGCGTGACGGCGCGGGTTGCGGCACGGCAGACGGCACACCACCATACCGCCACTGTGGGTGGACGGGACTAACCAACCAACCGACCTAGGGAGACAGGAGGCGATAGCTCTCGCTGCATCCGACTCTATCTGTACTACATACTGTCGCACGTCTTGCATGCATGGGCCAAAACGCATCTCTCACGGCATGGACCCTCGTCTCGAGTCTTAGCTCTCAAGCATCCAAGAAATCCTCCATGCTACCATACCATGTACTATGTTGAATTCGACAATTGCAATCCAATTATCGAATTCAACATATAGCATGTACGTGTCGCGTCTTTGAATATTTTTTTATTATAGATGCTTTATTTTGCATTTCATGACTCTAATAAAAGGGTCTCCAAGTTAATGTGGGACCTATGTAGAGGATAGTTTTGAAGATCATGCTATGAGAGAATCGCATCGAGCTCTTCACCCCTGCTAGTCTTATAATTTTTGCACTATTCAGTGAATAAAAAATTGATGCGGTCAGATCTAAGCTAGTTCATTAGAGACACCCTAACTTAATACTCCCTCCGTTTATATTTATAAGATGCGCACGCATATTAAAATTCAAATTTTAAAATTTTTATCAATAATTTAACCAATGATTCTTTATTTTTAATGTAAATTTGATATGGTTGGATTTATCATCAAATATAATCTCTAATGATTATAAGTTTGTAACCATAACTAATATAATATAAGATAAATAAATGATCAAAGTTAAATTTATAATACCGTGTTGCTCTATAAACGGGAACGGAGGTAGTATTCCCCTTGGTGCGAGTCGTCGAACAAAATTGTTTTCACATGACCCACTGAAACTGGGACACGGGCTGCGATATACAGCACCGTACGCGCGATATTCCCGCCGGCAAACGATCCATGTGATCGCTGCTGGTTATTCTCATTCGATCATGCATGTACCCGCTAATTTTTGTAATGCATGCATGCACGGCCACCTGTGGCTAGTGGCCTAGATTTATTTGTCGCATGCATGATCATGGATCTGTTGCACGCAATCTATCGTTATCGTTAGGTTTGCAGCCACGACAAGAGAGTCAGATGGTAATCAAAGTGTTTTTACCTCCGAGGCATTCAACGACTCTCTCTGACTCCTAGCAGCTTGATGTGATGGATCGGTCGATCTGTGGCGCCATGCCGGTGAGGAGTGAGAGGACAAGCAAAATTTTGGCCGTGTCGCAACTTGGATTTACAAAACCACATGGCTCCTGATTGCTAACTACAATTATATGTACTGCAATTACGATTCGACGATGAGATGCCCGATCGCGGATTAATTGATTGCTTGTTATCCTTATATGACATGAGTGGTATACGATTTGCTATTTTTGTTCACTTTTAAGTGATTTCTAATGTCCACATGTACAAAAGCACCGTTAACATGATGGTGGGTCCCTTTGTATTATTATAAAACTACATTTTGAATAAATCTTCTTGTATCATTATAAATTATCTAAATAATTTGATAATCCGAGCCATGCAAACATGGCCGATCCTATGCATGCATCATGCATGATTAGGCAGTGCCGGTACGCCAAGGGCGCCGCTCGCAATCGATGATGTTGTATGATCTGGCGATCAAGATGCATAAACAAAAATTATCAACGAGAGCCTATAGCTTGCGTGCTACGTAGGGAGGCATGCTTCACTCATAATTCGGGGGGGGGGGGGGGGGGGGGGGGGGGGGGGCTGAGGGCCCCCATTACACACGATATTTAGCTTTCAGCAAGCTGCATGCATAAACATTAAACAAATAGAACACATGCATGAACTCCTCTAACAAAGGTAAAGGCAATGCTTGGCGCAAAAAGTCTGTATGATATGTCGATGAGGAGGACTTATATGTGACTGACTAGCAGCTGCTAACTACAAACCGTGGCTAAACTAGCTATATATTCTTCCATCCATGCATATGTGTTCAACGTTCTGACTAGCTAGCCCTTCCTTTGCTTCCTCCTTTCTGCACGCCTATAAAACCGGCTCGCGGCCCTATGTGAGTTGTTTAACTAATTGTACTATCTATGCTAAGAAAAATGAGCTATCATCTCACTTTGCATGGGATTCTAGTCGCTTATGACTGGAAAGAGTACTATAATTGCTGGTTATTATGCATAATTCTGCTGGAAGCAAATGGCCTCCAATTATATGGTATTGTTTCACCTTTTTTTCTCTTTCTTTTTTTTATATAAAGTCAGTCTGATTGAGATCTAGTAATGCAAACCCATATTAGAAAACTGCAATAGAGTGATCCACTTAATTACCAAATGAGTATATAGACATTAACCTCACTGTTCATAATCTAATGCATAGTTTGGCTCAGTAATCTCCCAAACTATGATTTAGCCATTAATTTCTCTCATATTACATATATAACAATAATACTAATATCATTGTCTTATATAAGTACTGCATTCAAGCATGAATCCAATTAAACCCATCTAATATTACAAATTCATAATTATTTAGACTAATTTCTAGCTGGTCAAAGAGTGTGAAGTCAAATATTGAAATGTGAATGCGGATTTACCCCAAACTATGTTTTGTGAAGATTTCTAAGATTTATGTTTTTTTTCTAGCACATCACGTGAGGATTAACATGGTGAATTTAAAAGGAGTCTCCAATGAGTATAGTAACTCAAAATTATTATGCTCAACAGACGTTGGTGCATGCTACATTGAAGATGCGAGCATGGGAAGAGAAGATGGAGGCCTGCATGGCCGCATCGAAACACTGTTGTCACCCAGGACAACAGCCACACGTGGAGGTTCTAAAAGAGCCTCCAATTAGTAATGGCAAGATTTTTTTAATAAAAATTGTGAGTTCATATATTGAAACGTGTGTGTGGATTAATAAATTGACCGGAGGAGTAACTAGTTCGTAGGATTATTGGACATAACCTAAGATTGTTTGAGTCCAGACTGTAAATTTCTTCTTAAATTAGTACCTAGTTTTGGCCATGAATCAATAGTTTTGCGAAATTTACTCTTGCTAAATTTTTATCCGTGGGAGAAGATCGTGATCTCTGGACTGTGGACACGGCTGAATTGAGCAGATCGACATATATCATCACGTTGCTTGGGATTAAAAGGCCGAGCTCGAGTCGTTTTCCCGGGGGGAAAAGGTTTAATCATTCGCCGATTGCCTATGTGCGGACTGTCCAAATGTCCTATACTCCTATGCGCCACCTAAAAGTTCCATTTCATTAACAAAAAGGAAATGATAAGCACATTTTGACTCTTGGGCTAACAATGAGAAGCCTAGCTAGCTGCAATCAACGATTCAGAGTTAATCAGAAAAGAACACTGTCCCTTTCGGATCACCGAGCAGCTGGACTCATCCACATTTGCCTTTAACGTTGCATGGGCAAAGTCCTTCGCAGTCTGAAAACGCATGAAACCTGCTGGGGTAGTGGGGTTACAGTGTTTGCCAAAGGTCATAACCGTAAAACTACCCGACCGGATAATTACCGTGTTTAATTTGCAACGGTTGTGGTTACGAGAGGTGGCTAGATGAGCCGGTAGATTTGTAGATAAGCACGCATGCTTTGGCTTCCTTTTCAGCGGTAACTTGCTTGCGAGCTAAGGGAGATTAAAGAAAGCTAAGGGTACGAAGCTAGCAGACAGGGCAGGGTACGTCACATGTGTCTCGCCTTTGGTGAACACGCGACATTATCATCGCCCGGTCGCAGTCTGCAGGTGGGATTAGCAAGATGACAGGCTCGTCAGTGTTGGTCATTATCGAACCCCCGGATTAAGTAACCTCGATCAGGGTAAGAACTCGTCAGTATTTTATTAATTGCTGCTGTTGCAGGTCATGATTCCTGGGGAATCCTAAGCTCCGAGCCTCTGACAGGGCCTGGTTGGTCGTCGTCCTTGTAGTTTGTATGTGTGTGTATCGAGTCTGTGTCAAATCTGTGTAAAGGATGTTTGGTTCTTTAGTTCAAACTAAAGTTACTGTCAGAACGGATGTGCACGTACTAATTAGGAGTAAATATAGACTAATTACGAAATTAATTGTACAGATGGAGGTTAATTTACGAGACGAATCTATTAATCCTAATTGGTCCGTGATTTGATAATGTGATGCTACAGTAAACATATGCTAATTATGAATTAATTAAGCTTAGTAAATTCGTCTCGCGAATAAGCCTTCATCTGTGTAATTAGTTTTATAATTAATTCATGTTTAAAGATTCGATATGATATGGACTAGACTTTAGCTCAAGGATCCAAACACCCTCTAATTCTAGACTCTATAGCATATTGGGGCTCCCCGGCCCATAAGCTTCGCTGCTTTTGGTTCTCAAGCTTTATTAGAGCAAGGATGGAGGTTAAACTTTAGTCCCTATCGCATCGAATATTTAGATACTAATTAGGAGTATTAAATATAGACTATTTACAAAACCAATTGCATAGATGGAGGCTAAACGGCGAGATGAATCTATTAAGCCTAATTAGTCCATAATTTGATAATGTGCTGCTACAGTAACCATTTGCTAATGATGGATTAATTAAGCTTAATAGATTCGTCTCGCCGTTTAGCATCCGTCTGTGTAATTAATTTTATAATTAAATATGATAGTTCTCCTAATTAACCTCTGAATATTCGATGTGACATGAATTAAATTTTAGTTCCAGAATCTAAACATCCCTATAACCTCCTGCTGCTGCTGGCTAAATACAAGTGCCATGTCATATGAAGCCAATCAGATAGCCAGCTGATATAATGACTTGGTTATTAGACTGGCTCAGCTTGGGGGTGAGCCAGCCATACCCTGATGCTGTAGCCCGACGAGCCATGGCGCGGAGGAGTTCTTCACGACTTGCGGTGCACACGACAGGCACCAGTGGCGGGTCCAAACATGGTGCGGCAGAACGAGTAATCCCTGGGGGCGAAGGGGCTTGAAACCTTGGTGCCGGCATGTGCAATTGATTTGATGAGCGGGGAGCTGATTTTGTGGGAGGCGAAGGGGGATTTAGCGGGAGGAAGAAGAAGGGGAGCAGGAGGCGGCAGGATGGCGCACGGGATCGCGAGGAGGATGCGCCCGTGGAAGTCGCCCGCAACGGGCTGGGAACGGGCGTTTCCTTTTCGGGGTCCGTGATTCAGCCGGGCGACTCATCAGTCATCAGACGCCCGCTCGGTTCTCTCTCCTCTCTTCTCACTCCTCCACCTAGGATTTTGCTAACATGGACAGGTTGTTTGGATATAAGATGCTAAACTGGATCACATTAAATATTTAGATGCTAATTAGAAGACTAAACATGAGCTAATTATAAAACTAATTGCACGGATGGAGTCTAATTCGTGAGACGAATCTGCTAAGGCTAATTAATCCATCATTAGCAAATGGTTACTGTAGCACCACATTGTCAAATCATGGACTAATTAGGCTTAATAGATTCGTCTCGCGAATTAGACTTCATCTGTACAATTAGTTTTGTAATTAGACTATGTTTAATACTCTAATTACTATCAAACATCCGATGTGATAGGTGCTAAAATTTAGCGGGATGTCAAGTCCGCTGACCGTACGTTATTATACTTGCTTTTAGAAGCCGGCGATGCTCTGAAGTTTGAAGCAAAACGATCCTGGCTCTGGATAACGCTCGCCGGCCGCCATGCGTCCATGGCAGGAGCTCTTGATTGGTTTGGAAGTCGCAGGAAATAAAGGTAGCTGCAAGTGTGGTCCAGCGTCGTTTTCTCTCGTTCATCAGCAGTCGATCGATCTTGCTGGCTCGGTATTAGTTCAATTTTTCCAAGCGCGAGGTGCTACCAAAATCTTGGGGGTCCTATCTGTATTAAGCCCAATTAAACCCATTAGCTATAACTATTGCTTGGCGCTAATTAGCTAATTAGTTCGTTGTGTTGGAGCCTCAGGTGAACTAGTGTGGGATGAAGAAAATGTAGGATGGGGATAGTTGAATCATGAACCAACATTTTTTCGACAAAGTTGAGCCAACATTTTTGAAAACTTCTTCTCCGGAGCCGACGAGCGACGCCGGGCGCCCGCGCCGTGGCGAGGCCAGGCTGCAGGGGGAGGCGCGCGGGGGCACGCCAGTGTCGCCCGACGTCGTAGCGGGGTCGGGTTTCACAGCGGCGCTGGAGTGACGGCGTACGAGGGAGGCGCGGCGGCGTCGGGTGCAACACCGCGACGAAGCCAGGCTGCAGGGGCGGCGGCGCACGGGGCGCGCATGCGGGGGCGGCGGCGGGAGCGTGCGATAACGACGCTGCGGGGGCGGCGGCAGTGGGGGGGTGGGGGCTACGGCCGGCGGGGGGAAGGGGGTGGAGGAGGCAAGGGTGGCGGTGGGAGTGGAGGAGGCAGGGCGGCGGGGGAGGTACGGCTGGCCGCTGTGGTGTACAGGACGCACGTGTCTGCCGATGTGTGTTCTGGTCGTACCGATGAGATGCTGTGAGTTGTCATACGCGACTACTAGCTCGAGTGCGTGAA
>NC_028458.1:10440005-10489319 GCF_000263155.2 Setaria italica | reverse complement strand
GGCAAATATGAACCCCTCAGAACCCGATGAAAGCAGCAGGGTGATGTGTGTTAGGGTTGTAGGGATCTATTGGTGTGAGTTGTTTTGCACGAATCTTAAACACGTGAGGGAGAAAAAATCTTCCAAAAGATAGAAGATAGAAGATGGAGAGGATTTCCGAAAATCTTGCTGCTCTGGATAAATGAGTTGAAAATGGCACTGTTGGATACAGCAAGCCCAAACGAGTTTATCGGCCCAAGACAGCATTTAATGGGGCAATGACACTTAGCAGAACCCATGTAGCAAGTTCATAACAAGTCTCCCGTTTTAACTGTATCGGTACGTCACGCGTGTAAATAGTGGGAAATCTATATAGCTTCCGGAAGTTTTTTCTTCCCCAACTTTTACTATTTGAGATTCGTGCACACAATAATATTTGTTGGATGCATCTCTCCCACCCCACAACCCTACCCACAACCCTAACCAGCGCACGAGCCACCCCGTCTCGCACGAGCCACCCCGTCTCACTGCCGGTCCGGCGCACGTGAGCCCCCATGCTAGCCTAGCTCCTCGACGGCTTCGAGCGTCGCCGTCAGCCCCGTGAGCGCAGCCATGTGTCGCCGACCGCATGCACCGCCACCAGCCGCAGGTTGCCAGCCTGCGGCTTGTGCCGCTCCCCAGGCTCACCGGCCGCGTGGATGGCTCTGCTCGAGGTTGAAGAGGAAACGGAAAAAAAGAGAAATGTTGATTCTTATTTCAAAAATTGTTGAATCCAGTTTATCCAAACATGGATATAGACAGTGAAAAATATTGAATGTTATATTTTCTTATAAAATGTTGAATCTAGTATATTTAGATGTTGATCCAACTTTTGGAAAATGTTGAATTTGATTTGTTGAAATGTTGGATCTGATTTATTAAAATATTAATGTGAATTTTTAATTGAGCTTAATGGGCTTTATAGTTAGCTGCCTTAACCAGCTTCCAGTAGCTGTATAGGAGGCCCCTGTAAATCGTGTCTCATTTTTACCGTCCCCATGCCCACTTCGTCGTACTGGCCCGCTTCGTCATCCTCTATTTCTTGTGCCGTCCAAGCCTGCTCTTATCATGGGCCGTTTCTCCTGGTCTCGTATTGGGCTTTGTCTTCCGTGCGCAGCCCACATAGGGCAGCGCCAGCAAACGAAAGCAGGCTTTCGCATCGTCCGTGTCCCGCAACGGAATCATCGACGCACGACGAGTCAGCGTGCATCCCACCAGCTCCTCGCCATGGCCCAATCATCGGCGACGGGCGACGGCTTGTCGTCCTTGCCCACGGATGAAATCCCCTCCGCCTGGTTTGTCTCGCCGTTCGCCAGCTCACCCTCGCCTCCCGCGCGGCCACGCTATAGCTGGCCTTCTTCGAGCCGGCGATCCAGCTCGACCCCGCGGCCCTCGTCCTCCAGCAGCCGCGAACGAGGCAGACAGGTGGCGGCAGCTCGCTCCGTGAAATGGGTGCACCCACACCCCACTAACAGGGAAAGAGTGTTCAGTACTGGTTAGAAACCCTCCTTTGGTACCGATTTCGTAATCGATATTGTTAGCTCGGTACTAAGGGGACCCTTTAGTACCGATTGAAATAACCGGTACTAAAGGGGTATTAAAAAAATAAAAAGAAAGAAATCTCCGCTCACCCGCCCGCACCCTCTGCCGCCGCCCTCCCCCGATCCCGCATCCCGCCGTCACCGCCACCCCCGCATCCCGCCGCCACCGGCGGCCCGCATCCTGCCACCACCGCCACCCTCCCGCTCACCGTTCTGCCACCTCTCGCCGCCCTCCCGCCTCCTGTCGCCCCCGCCCGCCTGCCCTCCCGCCGCCACCTCACCTTGCTCCGCCGCTGCTCCTCACTGCCGGTGAGGGACAAGTGGAGGGGGGAGGGGAGGGGAGGCAGAGGAGGTGCCGCTGGTGGCACAGGAGAGGAAGGGGGCCGACGCTGCGCTGAGAGAGAGAGCGGCGCCGAGAGAGAGAGAGAGAGAGGAGAGGAAGGAGAGTTGCGCTGAAAGGAACTGCTGAGAGAGAGGAGAGAGAGATATAGGAAGATAGGATGGGAGCGGGTACCCGGGGATGACCAACGGATGGCTTTAGTACCTGGTGGTGCCCCCAACCGGTACTAAAGGGGGTTACGGGGGCTCCTTAGGGACTATCCATTAGGCCCAGTATTAATGCTAACATTAGTACCGAGCCAAAATGCAACCGGTACTGAGCCTCGGGACGAATGCTCAGTTTCCCACTAGTACCCCAAAGCTGTCGCTGTAATGGAGGAGGCAGCGGATTCGTCGAGGATCTGAAGCGCCACTGCCCTGGAGTGTCATGCTCGGAGGCGCCTTGCAAGCGTGAACGCGTATTTGAGTCTAGTGTTCGGCTATTTACGTTTTCAAACTCAGTGTAGCTCTATTAGTGGGCCCAAGGCCAAGAGAGGGGTACGGCATATAGCCGAGGGATGTTGTAAGAATTAAACATGCTATGTCTGAATCTTATTCTGAAATTAAACATGCTATGCTTGCTGTCATTTGGCTCACGCCGACGAGTAGATCTCCTCCCGACCACAAGTGGTTATAGTGGTATCAGATTCACCAATCCTCGGCGGTAGGTTCGCAGCGGCGGCGGTGGCGATGGGATTATCCGGGTTGGCGGAGCAGGCGGCGGCGACAGGATTCTCTGGATTGGCGGTGCAGGCGGAGGTGTGTGGTGGCGCAAGAGGCGGTAAACACGGGCACGAGGCTTTCACCGCGGCACATCACATCGATTGCCGCAGTGATTCTTGGTGAGTCTGCATATTCCGTCGACCTTGAGTTAGCAAACGAAGTGGGTTGGGTTAGCTCGATCCTTGTGGCAATATGCTGCTAGGAACGAATCTTGTGATTCCCCTTCACGCTGATTTAGTTTGCGGCTGATTCACCACGGCACCCCAAATCCTTCTGTCCAAACGCAATTCATCCTGGAGGCTATGGCATCCTCTGATGCAAAGGAAGCTGAGCGTTCGGCGTCATACGATGTGAGGGACACTGAGCGCTGGGCATCCTCTAACGTGAAGGACACTGAGCGTTGGGACCAAGTGTTTGAGAGCATTGACCTGTTGTTTGCCAAGATGGGGGAGATGAGGAATGGTCAGCAGCGTATGGCAACACAAATTGATATAAGCACTCAAGTTCTGGAACAAGTTTTGCTAAGCAAATGGAGGTTACCAGTCAGGCAGTAGCTCAATTGACTTTGGATCACCAACAGCGACCATCGTCTCATCATGCTCGCCGTCCAGCCCAAGTACCAGGTCCCAACCATGCTTCAGGATCAGGTGATATTTCTGGCATCCATTCTTATCATGGTCTGCATCACTTTCAGGAGCATTCTGGCTCAAGGGGCTATTCTGTTCCCAAGATGAATTTTTCTAAATTTACTGGTGCTAATCCTCGAATATGGTTAGATGAATGCAATGATTATTTTCACTTGTGTAACATTCCTGACCGTATGAGGACTACTTTTGCAGCCATGAATATGGATGATCAAGCAGCTAAGTGGTTACAAGTCTACAAGAGGCAACATGGACTGACTAGTTGGGAGGAATTCTCTACAGCTGTGGAGAATCAGTTTGGTTATTATGATTACAGAGATGCAATGGGTGATTTAGTGGCATTGGAACAAACTTCTACTTTGGAAGACTACATATTAGCATTTCAAGAGTTGAGGTACACTGCATCTATGCATAATGCTGGTTTGGGAGAATTGTATTTTACTACTCAGTTTATCAGATGTCTTAAACCTGAATTAAGACATGGTGTTCAATGTCAAGTGCCTGAATTAGTGAAGAAAGCTATATTGTTGGCTAAAGTCCAACAGCAGGTCTTGGACAACAACAAGTTTACCAAGTCCAGACTATTTGGAAGTAACAAAGCAAACCCTCCACCAGTTAAAAATGATCCAAAAGTAGTTATTCCCTTAAGTACTTTGTGGAATGAGAGGCAGTTGAGGAATTTCAGAAAAGCCAATGGCCTGTGCATTTACTGTGGGGATAAATTTGACAGTGCGCATGCTACATCATGTATTTTACGGCCACAAAATCAAGTCCATGCTCTTGCCTTGAATGATTTGGATCAACCTTTATCTGAGGAAGTGCTCACTCAATTAGCTGTGGAGGTTAGTTTGACTGCAGAGTTTGAACATCTGTCATTAAATGCTATATCTGGTACAACTCATGGTGATGTGTTGTAGCTTAGAGCTATGGTGGGTAATAAAGTGATGTTGATATTGCTAGATAGTGGCAGTTCTCACAGCTTTCTTAACTCATTCTTTTTATCTAAAGTGGACATTACACCAGTTCCTATGACTCCCAAGAGGGTCAAAGTGGCCAATGGTCAAATTTTGATTACTGACAGGACAGTTCCTCAGTTGGAATGGTGGTGTCAAGGGTATAATATATCTACTGATATGCAAGTGCTGGATTTGGGTGCCTATGATGCCATTTTGGGATATGATTGGCTGAAACTTCATAGTCCAATGAATTGTTATTGGGCAAACAAGACTATTGAATTCACTGATAAAGGGCTATCCATCAAACTTCAAGGAGTTAAAGATCCACCTAAGACATTATCTGCCTTATCTGCTGAGAGCTTTGTTAAATGGCATAAAGGTAATGATATTTGGGTTTTAGCAGTGGTTAACCAAGTAGATTCTTCTATTTCTGCTCCTGCACTTGAGATTGCAAAGTTGATTGAAGAATATGCTGATGTTTTCTCTAAACCACAAACATTACCACCCACTAGAGTTTATGATCATACTATTCCTCTTCTACCAAAGACAACTTCTGTCAATTTTAGACCATATAGATACTCTCCTTTTCATAAGAATAAAATTGAAAGAAAAGTCCAAGAGCTTTTATCTGCTAGTCTCATTTCTCAAAGCACCAGTCGTTTTGCATCACCCGTGTTGTAGTGTAAAAGAAAGACGGCAGTTGGAGATTTTGCATAGATTATAGAAAGTTGAATGAGTTAATTATTAAGAATAGATTTTCTCTACCAATCATTGAAGAAATTCTAGAGGAACTTACTGGTACTAAATTTTTCACAAAGTTGGACATGACAGCCTGCTACCATCAAATCAAAATGTCCCCACCTGATGAGTACAAAACTGCTTTTAAAACACATCATGGTCATTTTCAATCCAGAGTGATGCCATTTGGGCTCACTAATGCCCCAGCTACTTTCCAATGTGTGATGAATGAGGTACTCTAGCCATTCCTTAGGAAATTTGTGATGGTCTTTTTGGATGACATCCTTATTTACAGTCCTTCTTGGGAATCTCATTTGACTCACATGAGACAAGTGTTGGATCAACTGAGGGTGCATCAGTTTTATCTGAAGAGCAGTAAATGTTCATTTGCTCCTCCACAAATAGAATACTTAGGTCATATCATCTCTCAAGAAGGTGTTGCCACTGATGCCTCTAAAACTGCAGCAATGGTTCAATGGCCAACTGTGGCGGATCCACTTCGGATTAGCTTGATTAAACATGGTTAAGTCGCCTAACATGCGACACTCATGCCTTAGCCAAGTTAACACGAAGTGTCATCGGATTTCATCCGATGTAACCACTTTGAACAAGATCGAGTTAGCAAACTCACACGAAGGTGAGTGGTTCCAGAGAATACAGCAAGTCCACTTAAGTTAAGCAATTTAACCATTTTAGTTCAACAACAAACAACATCAGAGTTTTTACAAGGTTCAAACGAAACAGACAGAAGGCAAAACGAGCGGAAGCTACTTCGTCGGGGTCGGACGTCCTTGGTGAGGCCTGCCAAGACGTCAATGATCCCTTTCCTCGCCGTCCGAGGAGGGATCCCACTCGACCGTCCAACCTGGAGGGAGTTGGGGCGGCCAAGGGCCAACAAAGGAGGACTCGGGAGCAGCGACTTCACCTGAAAAGAAAGGCCACAACAAGGTTGAGCTATTAAGCTCAATAAGACTTAATCGACCGGGGGTAACTACTCTACCACTTCTAGACATGCAAGGCTCTTTGGCTGAGAGGTTTGTTTGCCAAAAGCACTATGTAGAACCCTATTTTCAAGTTTTAGCTCAGGTTCTAAGGTCATGATCCGGTCTAAGTTAGCAACCTACTCTAAGCAAACATAGAACCAACCAAAAGGTATATACAGAACATCATCAAGACCATGTCATCATCATATTTCTTTCTTACTCAGGGTAGCATAGCAATCAAGCAGTCTCAAACTGTGAGAGGCAGACGAATCGATTCGAGTTCTTTAACCATGCATGGTGAAACTAACCTCACGACATCCGCGCACCACCGAGGGTCGCTTCCTGTGTCGGCCTTCCTCATCAATTCCCTAACCCGTGTCGGGCCCATTTCCTTTGGTGCAAGGTTCCACAGGCCCGGCCTCTGCCGTTCTGTGACCACACTTGCCACCACGTGCGACAGCTAGCAGGGGAAACTCCGATCCAAGGACAATGGGGCGACCGCTCACGTCTAGGTTCAATCCGGTACTTGGCTTCCTCATCCCATAATAAGTATGAGGTTAGTACTTTCAAACACTTGATCACGAACACCACCACTGTCGGGCCTTAGCAAGTTTCATAGACAGACGGGGCGATCCACCGACCACCAAAGAGTTACCCAAAACCCTGCCCCGTCCATCATCCTTACAGTTGTAACAGAAGAGAACTCAACCAACTCCTATAAACTCGCGAGTGACAGGAAATCACTCGGCTTTTACCGCTTCCTATTTAAGCAAAGCATCTACTCGGTCCAACAGCTAGTGTTCAGATCAAGGGATCTAAGTTATACATCTAGGGTTACAAACAACTCCTATACGTAAATGCACAAACAAGATGCAGAAAGCATGCGCAAGTTTGGAAAACATAGGGGTTTCATGCATCCGGGGCTTGCCTTCGAGCAAAGAGGAAGGGAACTGCTCGACTCCTGGGGCAGCTTCGGCTTCTGGGGGCAGGAGCTCAGCTACACCGTCGTCTTCTGGCGCCGGGTGCAGCTCGTAGTAGCCGTCGGCGAGATGCAGCTCTACACGAATGCAATGCAAGAGTTAGCATAGACGGTTATTTCAACAGCAACACTTGCAAGTATGAGCCCAGAAACTTGCGACAAGTTACAGGAGGGTGGGGAGGTTCAATGGAGTTGGTGGAGATCAAGAGGTAAGGGTCGGAGGAAGGGAACTTATGATCTGACCCTTAACCTAGAGGATTTGGTGTGCTAGGGGTCCTCAGACTCAATGCTGAAAGGTCTCCAAGTTTTACACATACACCCTCGGTTCAAAGATAAAGATACAGCCGAGCCCTCGGACGAGGCGGAGAAGGGTCGGCGAACAGACAGGGTCGGGCGAGATGGAACCAGGGTCGGGCGGACAGAAGGGGTCGGACGAGGCGGAAAAAGGGTCGGACGAACAAAAAGGGGTCGGACGAGACGGACAAAGGTCGGCAGCTTACCTTCATCTTACAAGGAAAGCTTGGGGTCGGGAAGAGCAGGTTCGGCGGAGGAACTGGAACACTAAGACTTGCAGCGGAGATGTCCAGCGGTGCTCCTTGTGGATCACAAGTAAGCTCTTACGCAACACGGAGGAGCAAGCAGCTAGGTGGATTGGGGAAGCGGTGTGGAGCGGAGAGGAGAGTTCCTTAGGGACTTAGTGCGGTGGCGCTGTGAGCTTGAACAGGGAGCAAGAGAGATGGCAGCTAGGGCAAAGGGGAAACTCCGGCGGGGCTTGCGCATTCCCTTTTATAGCGGCGCGGGAGTGAGAAAGGGAGCGGCGCGAAGGCCGGGGGAAGAAGCAATGTAGTGCTCTGCCCGGGCGGTGATTGAGCGACGAGGGCGGTGGAGCAGGACTTTGGGGATGACGCCGGCGATCATTGGGCACGGACGTCAGGGCGGCGCAGGTGCGGGTTTGCCGGTGGTTGAGATTTGGCGGAGGCGGGCGTCATCGTGCGGTGGATCTGATGGAAGTGACCGGGAAAACGGCGCTTGGAACGAGGGCGCACAGGTGAGAAGACAGGCGGGCTGCTGCTGCGCGGGCGAGCGCGAAGCAACACTCTGTCGGGGCGGCTTCTGACAGGGCGGGAAAGGAGCTGTCGCTGCCGTGGTCTGGGTTGGCGGGGGAGGAATCGTCGTGTAGCGAAGACCGGGCAGCGCGACTGTAGCGAGGTGACGAAAAAGACGGGCGGCATCGGCTCTGCGGCCGGGATCTGGTGATGCGATGATGGGCGCGGGCGGCGAGGTGCTGCAGAAAGGGTTGCAGAGGGGCTTCCGCTGCGATTGGGGAAGGGGGCGCGAGAATCCATCCGGTCGCGGGCCAAAGACGAGGCGGAGCGGCGGACGTCGGAGGAGTTGAGCCACGCGGCGGGAAAACTCTGAAGCGGGCATGCATCTCGAGTGCGCCTATCGCGGGAGATCTAGGGGAAAAGATCTCATGGGTCCACCGGTCAGTCTCGGTGGTCCACTGCTTGAACTGGAGGGCGATGCTGCGGAATGGCTTAGGAAGATCCGACGGTGGGTTGGGGGTCGGCAGGGTCGGAACTCGGAACTAGAGGCCAGCGGAGAGGGGTCGGGACCGGACTGGAGGTTGAGTACTTAAACTCGGGAAGGCTGAGATAGGGATCAGGGGCTCGGATTAAGATGAACTCGAGAGATTTGGGGTCGGTCGTCACACCAACACCAACAACTGTAACTAAATTGAGAGGATTTCTGGAACTTACTAGCTATTATAGAAGGTTTGTGAAAGGATATGGTGTGATAGCTAAGCCACTGACATAATTATTGAAGAAAAAACAGTTCCAATGGTCCTCTGAAGCAAACAAGGCATTCTTAGCACTGAAGCAAGCCATGACAAATACTCCCGTGCTCACACTGCCAGATTTCAATGAACGTTCATAGTGGAAACTGATGCTTGTGCAAGTGGAGTGGGAGCAGTCCTCATGCAACATGATAAGCCAGTGGCTTTCTTAAGTAAGGCCTTAGGACCATCACACCAATATCTATCCATTTATGAGAAGGAATTTCTAGCACTGATCATGGCTATTTAAAAATGGAGACCTTATCTACAGTACCATGAGTTCATTATTGACAGAACATGACTTACAGTCAGAATTGCAATGCAAAGCTAGGACTAGGCTGATAAGTCTCAAATTCAAGGTGGTGTACAAGAAGGGCAAGGAGAATGTGGTTGCTGATGCCCTATCCAGATTGGCACATTTGATGGCTATTCAAAAAGTGTCTAGTTATACTCCCACCTGGCTGCAAGAGGTGCTTAACTCATATCATACTAATGAGATTTCTCAGAAGTTGTTACAGTCTTTGACAATCACATCTCCCAATGAACAAGGTTACTCATTGGACAATGGTTTGATCAAGTATAAGATCACATTTGGTTGGGTAACAATTCTGCCTTAAGAACCAAAATCATTGCAGCTTTACATTCTAGTCTTATTGGTGGCCATTCAGAAGTTCAAGCTACTTACTATAGAGTCAAGAAGTTATTTCTCTAGAAGGGATTGAAAAGTGATGTAGAAGACTTTATTAAACAATGTGGCATCTATCAACAGGCCAAGCATGAGCATACTGCTCCAGCTGGTTTGCTACAACCTTTACTTATTCCAGCAGGAGGATGGCAAGACATTTCATTGGATTTCATTGAGGGACTGCCTATCTCAGGAGGTGCTAATATCATCTTGGTGGTAGTGGATAGATTCACTAAATATGCTCATTTTTTACCTCTGAAACATCCCTTCACTGCTCATCAGATGGCAGATCTTCTTTTCGATTCAGTGATCAAGTTGCATCGGGCACCAAAGTCCATGGTCTCTAACAAAGATAAATATTCATGAGCAAGTTATGGCAGGACCTCTTCACCAAGTTGGGTACCAAATTGCTTCACAATACCGCATATCACCACCAAACTGACATCCAGACAAAACGGGTGAACCAATGCCTAGAAATGTATTTGAGGTGTGCAGTGCATCAATCACCCCAATAATGGAAACAATGGGTGTCTTTAGCTGAATTGTGGTACAACTCTTCCTTTCACTCTTCTCTGGGCCGCTCTCCGTTTAAAGAATTATGTGGCTATGATCTAGATGTGGGAATTCTACCAACACCTAGTTCCTCTACAGAGACAGAGTCTGAAGTGGTAGATATGATAAAAGACAGGGCTGCACATGTTGAGATGCTTAAGGAACAACTAGCAGTAGCTCAGAACAGGATGAAACTTACGGCTGATCGTCATCGTACTATTGTGTTTTTCAAGTTGGGGAACAAATTCTTTTGAAGTTGCAACCATATGCTCAACACTCGGTAGTCAATCGCCCATTTCCCAAGTTGGCTTTCAAATTCTTTGGACCATATGCTGTGTTAGAGCGTATTGGGCTGGCCGCTTATAAACTAGATCTTCCTACTGACAGTAAAATTTGTAATGTGTTTCATGTTTCACAGCTGAAGCCCTTCATTCCAGATCACTTTCCGATGTTCCATAACATCTCCAAACTGATGGATTTGTCTTCCTCAATTACTGAACCTGAAGTGATCCTCAACCAGTGCCTGGTGAAAAAGAAGAACACAACAATTCCTCAAGTGTTGATCAAGTGGACCCACTTTCCAGCGGCAGCAGCAACCTGGGAGGACTACTACGTCGTCAAGCAAAAGTTTCCTCTAACCATTGCTTGGGGACAAGCAACATCTGAAGGGGGAAAATGTCATGCCCAGAGGCGCCTTGCAAAGGTGAACGCGTATTTGACTCTAGTGTTCGGCTGTTTACGTTTTGAAACTCGCGTAGCTCTGTTAATGGGCCTAAGGCCAAGAGAGGGGTGCGTAAGAATTAAATGTGCTATATCTGAATCTTATTCTGAAATTCAGAAGGTAGGGGCTCATCGCCCCTCTTCTGCTGCTGAGATCGTTCTATGCTTGCTGTGATTTGGCTCACGCCGGCGAGTAGATCTCCTCCCGGCAGGATGTCGCCGTCCCCTTCGCCCTCCACCTCCATGCCCATTAGGCCGGCGGAGCCTGCAGCCGCGGTGCGTCTCCAAAAGCCCAATTTGGGACGTTTCCCTTGCTCTCCACCTCATCCTGTGCTAAGGTGACGAAGCCCACGACAGCGGCGCCGCCTAAGGCCTTCTCCAATCCTTCGTCCACCTGCTCCAAACCCTAACCCCACGCCCCTGCGCCTGCCTCTTCTCCCGTCCGCAGCATCCCCACCCTCACGTCCTTGCCAACAGGATTCGATCGATGCTGTTGGCATGACGCCGCACTACCAGAGATAGGATTGCTGCTATGCTCATCCGTTTATGTGCCTGAGACCAGTTGCGCGCCGCACAGAGGCATGAACATGGATGTGCACCATGGATAGCGACCTTGAGGTCTTCTCTGAGGTCGACATGGACACCACTTCCATCCTCCCAAGATTTTGGCTCCTTTATCTTTCTGTATTGCATCAGGAATTCCTAACTCCGTAGCGCTAGGTATGTCTTCAACATCTTCTCTCGCTTCCTCTGATGTTGCAGGACAATGAAGTGAATGAAAATTGTACGTTAAACTCTGTAAAGTGGAAATCAATGTACCATTCAATGATTTTTATTATGCTTCCTCACGTGCTTCATCCAGATTTGTTTAGCTCAATCTGAATAGATCATGCTCTGTACTAGTTAGTGATATACCTAGCTGTATGGAATCAGGCGTCTTGTTCCAATTATGTCACGTTTGACTATCTGAGTGTTCAGTGAGGATAGGATCTTCTATTTTTTTATGCAAGTCATTAATGAAAACAGTTAGTGATTTAGTATGATAGATTATTAGCTTATTTGTCTATTTATCAGTATGTCAGTTGTCAGGTTAGCTCTGCTTTCTATTTGCATGTACCCAGTTGCATTTCAGTAGTCAAGTTCAGTTATATATTGTCATTTGTTCCTTTTTTCACCTTCACACACAAAATTGGTATGAAATAAGCTCAGAATGGCTCTTTTTATTCTTACTATTGCTTATGTCCTGTATCCCTGCAATACAAGAACTATCTCTATGGACTTGCAATTTCCAAACCGGTAAATCGTGTTTATTTTTTCAACTTTCATACAAAATTGGTATGAAGTAGCACAGTGCTGCTTTTTATTCTTACTATTGTTTTATGCCTTGTGCTCCTGCACCAAAAGAACTCTCTATGAACTTGCAATTTCTAAACTAGGTTAAACCATAATAGGCATAGGAGACAAAACTATGATGTACATTCAGATACATAACAACTAAAAAGGTTAAACCCTTGGTTTGATGTTTTAGTCCCATGTTTTGGTACAGGTGCTATCTTTTCATGCCTTAGGCCATGCATCAAGCATTTGCCATGAAAACAAACTTTTCCCCATGTTTGGAAATTCACCTTAGGTCATATTTATGACCAAAGGATACATATTATTTATGACAAGGAAGCAGCACCAGACAATTGCATGGCATTGATTTTGATGACATATGTGAACCCTACTACTCTAGTGAAACCAGTCATTCTTGACAACCCCAATGCCTTCAATCAATTGAGATGTTCTGTGTGTATGTGCAATTTGTAATCTGTCCTACTATGCTATCCTATAGGCTTAATTTCATGACACATACATCGTCTGATATATCGACTGATTTCAAAATTGCATATGGTCGTAGCACATGGTGTTCTGGGAGTGATCTGAATCAGCTATGGAGGTCATCCAACAGAGAAGATATTTTCTGAGTTAATTGATTTCTTTGTATAGTTTACACAAGAGATTATGGACAGTTATAAATGTTCTACCCGTGAAGTACGATTAGGTAGTAACTTATCGGATTACTTTCAGGAGAGTTTTTCCTATGTTAAATTAATGCTATTGTACACACTGTGTGAAATATTGAGTTTTTCCATGTGAAAATTTTATTAATATAGATTATTACAGCCTTTAGTGATCAGCTCATTTCAAGTATGTTTCAGATTTGTTACAATGCATATTTTGATATCACCATCTATATTCCTGCTTACGACGATATTTTGTTGTTTCTTCATGTCACCTTGTAGTGTTAGTGTTCAGTAATGTCAAGGATGATGCAGCACGCTGATCGTTCCAACATGAGATACTTATGTCATCAGGATGCACTATGGTCTTTGTTTCATTGAAAAACAATGTTTGATCCTTGGCTCTATCCCTTTACTATCCATTTGTACATGCCATTGTGAATTTCCAAGTTTTTGGCGATGTCGTCAGTCTTCGCTTTAATGAATAAAATCCCCAGGTTCGATGTATTCAGCTATAGCTTGGATAGGAGTTCCGTTTTCTGTATGAGATCCGTCACTATTTTTGTAGCCAATACACTATCTGTCCTTTGCTTCATTGTCTCACTCACTGTTCACTAAAATCATGTCACAGAGGTTATAATTTGTATGGATGTACATACTTCCCAGAACACACACAAATATGAAACAATTATTTCTATGTGTTCTGGGATAAAATTAAGTATTAGATTACACGTGATCCCAAACTTAATTACGCGGCAAGTTTGCACCATGATGCTGACTCTCCCTTATGCGCGCGGCTCTTTCCAATTGTTCAGAAGAGCAGCTCAAGAAGAAGAAGAGGAGCTCATCAACATCCGAAGCTGCACTATTGCTGCATTCAGTCCTCGGGCCTCAGAAAATCAAAACATCAATCAAAGGCCACAAAATTTTCTCCCATGAAAGCAATTCTAACGACAGGCCATGTTGAATCGGTTATTATTTTATTTTCAAGCTACTTCTAGCGGTCGCTAAGCTGGGCTTGTTTGGATATAAGTGTTATGGAGTAGAACGAAGGGGATTGAGTCAAAAATGAACTAATTTTCTCTCCAATCTCTTCCATTCCACTCCAATCCACTGTTATCCAAACAAATCTTTTAGCCGTTTTATAAAACGCTTGTTTTTCACCCTTCCCAGCATGTTTTCTCCCTGATTTTATAAGACACCCCCACCCCTACTATGAAATAGGGGCAAAATCACCTTTATTTTATGGACGGACAATCATATCGGTCATGTATGACATGTGGGGCTGAGTATTCCGTCGAACATGTAACACTGCATGACCCCACCCTTTGTGGCTCGCGTTAATTCCTTTCTTGCCACTGAAAAGTTTTTTCCTTACTAATATGACACCAACTTCTAACTTTCATTCTGTATTTGATATTTTCGTCACTTGTGTTAGGTAAGTCAAGTGAAACGGTCTCCAAATCACCTCCAAAAATCATTAAACTTTTTGTAGTGATACAACAAATGAATATGAACCCATATTTATTAAAAGGATGCATATACCTTTACTGTTTTAAAATTAAAATTCACCAACTTAGGCTACCTTTATAAATTATCTGAATTTTTATGGCACCAAAACACTTTTAAAAATTGTAAGAAAATAACTAATATTTCTCATATGAACTTATTAAATTATTTTGAAGCAAAACTTAAATAGAGAATTATGAAGAATTGTAAATTTGAAAAAATTTAAAAGAACCTTGTAATTCTCTATGTAACTTATGATAAAAGATAATTTTAGAAATGATTGCATCTCATTTAAGGAATATTGGTTGTTTTTTTCATAATTTTGGAAAGTCTTTTGGTAGCATAAAATTCAAATATGCTTCAAAAGTAGTTAGATTTGGTGAATTTTAATTTGAAAATGGCAAAGGTAGATGTGCGTTTTTAAGTAAAATGGATTCATCTTCATTTGTTCGATTATAAAAAAAAGTTTCATGAATTTTGTAGATGATTTGATGGTTATTTTGCTCAACTTATGTGATAAAAGTGATGAAAATGTAAAAAAATAAAAGATAGGATTCGGTGTCAGACGCAAAATTTTTCAGTGTTAAGAAAAAAATTCATTCTAATGTCAAATAAGGAACTCCTATAGCAAAATCACCTTTATTTGTCAGATTTGACTGACATGTGGGGTTGAGTATTCCATTGTAACACTGCGTGACCCCACCCTTTGTTGCTCGGGTTCGCGTCCTCGTCGGTGACCCCTCCACCGAAAGCCACAAGAATCCATCCGCTTCCTTCCTCCGCTCCGACCTCCGAAGAAACCCACCCCCAAATCGCGCACTCGCCCGCACGAATCTCCGCGCGCCATGGCCTCCTCCCGGAACCCCGACGCCCCTGCGGCGCCGGCGCTGCCCTCGGCGCCCGCTGTGGAGCCGCTTGAGGCTCAAGCCCCAAACCCTAGCATTGTTCCCAGCGACCCCCCGTCGCCAGAGATGGAGGCCACGGCGGAGGCGCTCACGAGGGAGGAGGTCCTCCGCCGGCGCCGCCGTCGCGCGGCCCGGCTTGCGGGCGTGTACCGCCGGCTGTACTGGGCCATGGCCGAGGAGGTGCGCGCGCGGCACCGGCAGTACGTCTGGGACCTTGCCCGGAGCCCGCTCGAGGCCGAGCAGCCGCCGCCGCCTCCCGGAGCCCCCATCCCCGCGGTCGGGGAGCCGCCGCGGCCGGCGCCGGTGCCGAGAAGGAAGAAGTGCGGGTTCACGGGGTGCAAGGTGCGGGCCATGGCGACGACCCGGTTCTGCCACTCCCACATCCTGTCCGATCCCAAACAGGTGCTCTACAAACCCTGCGCCTACATAACCAAGAGGTTCGTCCCTTAACGCTCCCTTCTTCGTTCGACTTTGTACTTGATTTGGAAGAGGCCATGGATCTTGGCGTTGTTGGGGTTCCTTATTCGATACCCTTGCTGGTCTGGATCTAGCCAACTAGTTATCTAGGTTTAGTTTTTCTGAAAGGGGATGACCCCCCTCTGTCACATTTGGGGATTGGATTGCCATGCTTCCTTGGAGAATCATTGAGATTGCTGCCATTTGTGGTGCATTTAGGTCAGTATCTAATTGAAACGGATGCCGTACTGTGTGGATGCTGCTGTTAATTCATGGTGATTCATTGGGCATCGGTTGTTTTGTGAATCTTTTTGGGGAAAGCATTTAAAAAAAAATAATTTGTGCCAAATAGAAGATCTAGGCTCAGGATTGGTGGCTCTGCAATGGATGCTCCTGCGCTCCTCTTATCTGTGCAGTGCAACGGCGGAGCTTGCCAATGAACTGAGAGGGGGCCAGTAAGAGAGAAAATTAGATTTACAAGCCAAAAAAATGAGCAGTCTTTAAGCAAATTTCTGAGTTTAAAGGGGGGCCATGGCCCACCCTGGCCATAGAGAAGCTCCGCCCCTGGTGCAGTTTGCATTGCTGCATGGATAAAGTGGTCTGGTCTAGGTGTTATTTAGTTTTGTTCAAGTTCAGCAGAGCATACTTTTCAGTTCCTGGCTTCCTATTTTATGGATAAACTGATGCTGTATTTCCGAGAATTGTCCTAGTGAACTATAAAGGAACCTTGCTTTGGACAGCAAGCTCCCCTGTGGTTGTCCATCTGCCTGCATAGGTGCTTGAATCTTGGTGTTATTCAAATTTGTTCCAGTTGTGCAGCTTAGAATTAGGCCTAGATCTTTCCTTGTAAGGGTGGTTGATGCTTCATTCATGGAATTGGTTCATGAGACTGCAGTGAGCCTGTTGTTGGCCAGTGAGTTTCCCCTTAATGGAACAGCACATTTTGGAAATGTGGAAACCTTGTCCGCCTACACAGCGCCTCCGCTCTAGGTGCCACCTTTCTGCCTAGTCTTCCTATGTAGCTGCCTAATCGTGCTTGGTGCCACCCATCTACCTGTCTGATGCTTTCTAAAACACTACAATACAATTTATGTCCAGGTTAAAAAGTCAGGGAAAACATAACATCAAATGCTTATTCACTAAATGTGGGCCATCATGGTTACACAGAAATTTGTAGCCTGCTGTGCAGCTGGTATCTGTGTTTCAGTTATGTTCGCCTGATGCTTAGGTTTATGTTTACAATAAGTTGATATTCTGTGAAAATTGTGGATTAGAACCACTTTTGTTTTTCATTACCATAATTTCTGGGGTGCGGTCCCTGATAGTTTGGTAGATTATGACTCAATGGGATACCTTTGTCTTAAGATGTAGGGATGTAGACCAAAAGCAGATGATACAATTCTGTGTTAGGTTTTTCTTTTACTGGCCACATAAGATTCTTCTAGTGACCTGCACAAAAAAAAGATTCTTCTATTGCTTAATCTATCTGGTAGCAGCCTGTCTTGTGTAATGGTAACCTCATACATGCAGCCTGTTCAACTGTAACAAAATACTGGGGTCCTGCTTAATGTTCCAAGTGCAAATATCAATATGATTTTTTTCGTGTGTTGTGATTAATGACATTTGCCACTTCTTTTCTTTCCTTTAGATCATCTGTATTCTTTCTCTGGAGTGAAGTAAAAAAGTCCATTTTATGATTATGTTTCGGTTTGAAGTTCTGAAGAATTAGAAATTTCTGTTGGTAGATATTTTATGATTTAGCCAAGTTGGATCGATCAGTTTCTGCTAACAATGTAGCTACATAAGATTCTCTTATGGCAATGGAACATTAAGGTTCAATGGGATAGGGTTGTTTTTCTCTATATAAGTGAGCTGCTCCATGTTTGCTAATGAAATATTGTTTCCTATGTTTTATTAATTTATTATAACTAGCATAAATGCACGTGCGACACGCACGTGGTTTTAAAAAATCACTAACCACCAATTTAAGATTCCATAGATCGAAATATTCATACCTGTCCATCTGTCCGAGAGTTGCATGCATGATATGGCCATCCATGCGTGGACTCGATTGTGCGACGGGATAGGAGATCAAGATGAACAGACTGAGTCCAACAGAGTAGCAACGGTGATTATACACGGCCCCATACTTGCACTGCCGTTCGTCTTCCATGGCTGACCAGCAAAAGTAGGTATGGTGAACTTGTGTCATGCTTCCGTGCCTGACCAGCAGCCAATGTTCAATGAGCAGCCGTGATATGCCTGACACGCAACAGGCCGGCATGGACGGCAACGTACACCATGCGCAATCCTCGCACTAGATGACTGCAGGCGTGTGCGCTTATCACGCATCAGCGATCTCTTCTATAGTACAAGGCAACAAATCAACGCTATCCCATTTTGCATGCAATCTTGCTTATTTGTTGCTTGTTTAGTTGAAACACTGATTGAGTCATATTAATATTCTGCTATCACCTGCCAATGATAGCGTATCAATACATGGAAACCGATCAACAAAATACGTGATCGCTGGCCCACATGTATGGGTACACCGGGAGGGTAAGGCCAATGCGCGGTGTCGTTAAAAGCTGGAAAAGAGTGGAAACATGTTAGAAAACATGTTTTTGGGTGTTTCTCCATGCATCTCATCCTCATTTGGACTGCGTAGTGGGTCCAACGTGAGGAGTAAGGGGGAATATATCTGGGTAACAAATGTTTTCAATTGTTTTCGATCCTTATAATATAGATAGATTGAGCTCCGTCTAATAGGTTGGACTACACAACTCAAATAGGATGTGCTTTGGTTAGTTCATTCCAGTTAGGTTTTTGTGGTTGTCTACTTCAATCTGATTTTTCTGTTTGTGAATTTTGACTTACATCAGTGAACCTAGTTAAGATTTGAAACAAGTTTCAATATTTTCTGTTGACATATGGTGTCCATTGAATTTCATTTCATCGAACTGGTTGAACTTTGAGTAAGAAACAGTTGGTTTTGTAATGTTTTGGTTTGTTTACCTTGACTATGTCTCATAGAGTCATAGTTGGATTTGTTTTCCTTGATTGCCACCAGCTCAGTAAAGTTTTGGTATATGTTTCCATTTCTTTTAGATTTCTTTCCATTAACTGATTTTAACTTGAATATGCTAACTCTTGCCCTGTTTTTTTCCAGTGGGGTACAGGGTGGGCTTGTCACCTGTGGCAGGCCAATCATAAAGTCTGCAGCTCCCTCGTTCTGCAATATTCACTTGCAAAGAAGTCAGAAGAGCATTACACAAGCTTATAGGAAGGTTGGCTTTAACCCACCCCTTACAGGCAAGGTCACCCCAAAGTTTAGTGTTTTGGTTGCTGAATGTGTTCGTCAGATCCAAGACAAAAGGAGACAATCACGACAGAAATGCCCTAAAGATGGAAAAGTTGACTGACCCATACATTGATATCCATCCGTGCGAACAAAATTCATGGAAAGTCAGGCATTCTTTTGAGGTATACCCAAAGTATTGGTAAAGTACTCTGCCAGATTGCGGCTGTCACCCTTTGTTGAATGATTTGAATACTTGAAACTTACAGACATACATGAGTTAAAGTTTAAAGTGTCATTGGAAGAACTGTTTTCTCAGGAATGGTTCAGTAGCATATTTGAAACGAAAACTTGAAGGAGCAAGCTTGTGGTGATAATCAAGTATCAGCTGCGAGGGCATGCAGTTACAGATTTCTCAGGAGGTCTATCTTTTATGTATTGGGCAGTCTTATATCTTGAGCTTTATGAGTTGCTGAACATGTTTGGTCTGATGATGTGTTGAACCATCATCTGCTTGTTGGTCCTATCATACCCAATACCTGCCTGCGTGAAGGCCTGTAACTGCCAGCATTAAACCTATCTACATGGATTCGTATGAAAAGCATGGTGACTCTTGTGGATGTCACAAATCTTTCTCTGATTTGGATTCCATGTCATGAGTTACACAGATCAGAGTTTCAACCTGTGTATTTGGTCATGCAGATTGCTTAGTGGCGGTCTAATTGTTCAGCATGGTGCACTCGGTATAGAAAATGCTCATATTGTGGAGAAAAAAGAATTATTTCTTGCCAATTGGAGATTCAATGCATGTGCTTGGAGTGTACTTTGTTGAGAGATGTATGAATGCGAGATATGTACTTTCACGGACATGAGCTGTACATGGTATCAGATGCTACTTACAAGGAATGTTTCGATTATGACGAACCAAAGGAAGAGCCTAATAAAACATGGATTCATGTGGATACTGCAGAATGCATTTATGTTTATTGGATGTCCGGTGCCTGGCAATGGTATAAAATTTCATGATTTGCACAAATGTTACCCAGAGTGGTTTTATGGATGGAGGCTGCTAGAATCTGGCTACAATGTGTAAGCATTGTAAGCATATATCAGATACCGTGCAGGAACAATGGAACATAGTAGTGCTTGTTGCAGTTTCATGGCTGTAAGATTTCTGTCATACTAGTGATTGGTTACAGTTTCATGACTCTTAAGATCTCAGGTTTGGCAAGGTCTAAGGCAACTAAGAACAAACAAATGAGCACCTTTCCTGATATCTCATTAGTTTTGCTGTTGTTAGTTGTTAGATATTACCATGTCAACTCTTTTATTGTTTTTCTCATGTTGTAAGATTTGGATTATGTGCTTCATATGATTAGATACATATGTTCTATTTTTGCCGCATCGTTTTCCAGCCACAATATTGGCACATGGTTAGTATACACTCCCTCCATTCCAAATTTCCAAATTGTAGGTCGTTTACTCATTTTGTCTTTTTTTTTATGTTCATAGCTTTTGCTATGCATCTAGTAATAGTGTATATCTATGAATCTAAAAAATTTTAAACAACCTATAATTTGGGACGGAGGAAGTATTTATTATCAAGTTTCTAGTCCTGGAATTTGTTTGGAGAGACAGCTATTTTAACGTATAAGATTTTCTTTTTCATTTTAGATGTGTTTGGACTAGTGTTGTAAAATCAGGTTTGTCCATTAGGTTCAGTTTTGTGGACACCTAGTAGTTTGTGTTCATCAAACAATCATTACAGGAAAACTGTTAACTTCCTTAAAAGGGACAATCTACATTTCATAATCAAGAGCACATCCGCCCTGCTTTCAGGTTGGTCAAACCCTTGTAAACATAGAAGTACTTCCATCTTAGGCTACTATTTCTTTTGTCATTTCTGATTTCTAATGATGGCGCTGTCTTGACTTCACAAACAGGTCAGACAAATGTTAGCGAAAATTAGCTGTTCATTGACCCGTGAATATAATTGTACATGCTGTTAAATATCACTTATATGTTGTAATTGGATATTGGAATACCGTTAACGTCTTGAGGGAGAGCTGACGGCTGACTTCCGGCTCTTCTTGTCCTGGCTCTTTAATTAAGGGACATGTCACGATATATTACATGAATCCGCTCTTCCAACCAAATGCACCTAGCAACTGGAAGCGACACGGGGCTCTCTTTATTGGGCTTTATGGGCCGCAAGGACTCCATTTGGGTCAATCACCAGCCCTACTCACAGCCGGGCCAGACTGGGCTGCCTTCCCACGCACTCCAGAACGAAAAGAAAAAAGAAGTTGTACAACAGAGCCCATGATCTGACTGGCGACTTGCAAGTTGCAACCAAATGCCGCCACAACCCCTCACCAATCTGTACGGTCGCAGCATTCGCCAGTCCTCGACCATCAGGAAAAAAAACCATCAATCAAAGCCATAAAAATCAATACCAAGAAGCCAGGCTAAATAGCAAGAAGTGAAGTGTTTGGAGAAACAACAGGCAGGCCGGATCATATTTGTTTGACAAATTAATTTGTGTTTCTATTTAAAAGGCAGAAGAGCTACAAAATTGCCTCAAGTTATACTAGTTGGGGCATCCGGCAGGATGATCCCCAACGAACATACATCTCTCTGAGCTCAAACAATCTGTTCACACCTCCAAAGTCCTGTTGCTTGCTGTTCGCTTCTTGCATCGAATTCCTCCTGCAGGCGTAGCTGCAAAAGTGCCGAACTTTGTGATTTCTTCTTGCTTGCAATGTCATCTTCTACAACACAGAGTGTTCCTCCACACATCCAACCAACTACCCTACAAGTCGTCTTTCTCCTCCTTTAGTCGGATTGGATGGATGGCAACCCCATTTTGAGCTGACCGAACACGGCCCCATCTACCAAGGCGGGGCTCCTGATGAAGCAAAGATTTAAGCACAGAGGTTCAGCTTTGAAATTAGTAGTAATAAGAATAAGAATTTGGTGGTGTTGCAGGAGTCGCGCAGTTAGCATAAAGAATGAACATTTATGGATCTTCACACATTATTTAGCCTGTTGAAGGACACATACTATGCAGGAAGCTTTACTGAAAACCTTTTTTTTAACCCGTATTTCAAGATAAAAACCGAGAAAGTGTGCATTCAAACAAAAGAAGCTGGATCATCAAGTATATGAACTGTAATGAGAAAAGGGTTACGATTTACTGACCTGGCCAACACCAGCAACAATAAAGCGTCCAGATTTGGCAATAGTGAGAGAATTGACAAATCCATCCTGAGCATGAGAGGAAGTATATCAACAACTGTTTGCAACCCACAGCATGGCACAACATCTTAAACTTTCTTTTGATAGTTAGCATGAGTTGAATCGAGCCAAGGACTGTTAGTGGTGTAGTTCAATAATTAAATTAAACATAAAAAATGATCAAAAGTCATCACAGAATGGATCCATTATATTAACCACCAAACCTAACTGTTCTGCAGAGCCTAGATGGTCTCACCATCCAAATAGATCTATTATATACATTTAAATAAGGTGAAATTCCTTGAAAATATAAAGAGAGCACTCCATCTCCACGGTATTAAATCAAACAATATGGTGTGAACAATTTTCTGGATGACTCGAATCATCCAGACCTCTAATGGCTATCTTCAATAGTAAGAACATCTAGAAAATAATTATACCTTTTTAAAAGAAATTGGAATGTACAGATTTGCAATCCAATACACTGAAACAAAAAAGGCCACAACTTGGTGACCAGGAGCTGAATTGATTCAAACTCTATTTGTACTTCATAGTTAGTTCACAGGGTTTAAGTAATAAATTTGAGAAACTATTAAGAGAATGTGACTTGAGTGCCCGTCCATCAAGTGACTCAGAAAAACAAGAGGCTATGTGTCAGTAGTTGGTCATGTATAAATGCCTGTGAGAGAGAATAAAATGCCTAAGGAGAAAAACAAAAGGTAGCATTAAATCCACATGCATGCGTTATAAATATAGAAATTTAACATCCTATATAACTGCCCAGGTGGAGTAACCTTCTAAAACTCAATGCATAAATATTTTGTCAACCTAAATGGACCATAACACGATGTCTGCCAAATAGTCAACCTGTTTGGAAAGTAATGACCAACAGACAGCCATACAACACATCACAAAAGTAAACCGCTGGTCAAGGCAAACTCAAAGTGATAAAAGAAGTAAAAGATATGACTGGATGTCTAAGGAGGCGAATAGTTGACAACTCATTCACACATTATTAAGAATTGGCAGGTTCAGTGGTTCAGAAGTGTGCCCTACAGATTGGCAACTAATCAACATTGAGCACCCTGAATGGCACACATTATCTATCTGCACAGCTAGTAGAGTACATGCCCCTGGTTACCTGCTAGGATTATTATGACCCACTCAAATTCCCACAACTAGAATTGACGTAAGAAATTCCAGTAGTGTTGAGTCTCAACAATAGATAATGAGAATCATGCACATTGGTCACTGGTATACCGTAGATAAGATATTATTTTCAGGACAGTGGTGTTCATTGAGTAGCAAGAGTACTATACCAGTTTAAATTTAAATAACGGTCGAATCCCCTTAGAATCAGGTTCGATCGCCCAGAGACGAACTAAACCATTTCCTGCTCCTGATGCAGCAAGATCGGAACCTTTTCTTGCAGTTACAGCACTAACCCATGACTGGGCCATTGACACATTTTCAGGTTTATGTATTCCATTTTCTGCACAGTGAAAAGATGTAAGTAATAAATACGGACTCCACAAATATAAGGAACAAACATATTTCAGCCATGAGGAAATTGATGTTTCCATTAATGGCCATCTTAGCGGCAACTAAAGAGAAAAATGTTAAAGTAACAAAACAGAGACCCAGAAGTGATGAATAGGAAAACTTTTCATTAAGTGAAAGGATTCTCACATAACATCTTACCTTTAGGTAACTCTTGATCATCGCTGTCTAGTGAAGGGTGAGCATTTCTAACAATGAAAGTAGGCTTTTTCCTCATTATGCTCCAAAGCTCAATGCTTCCATCATCAGATCCAGATAAAAATTCCTTGTCGTCAATAAAGCTGCAGCACTCTAAAGACGCAGCAGCAGGAGCACGAAAAACTAACTGCGATTCTTCCGGAATCTGTCCATAAAGAGGGTTTCAGCTATTAGGGTACATCACTGTATCTGCCACATGACTGGCACAACCAAATAAGCCACATGAATAATTGATTGAAGCTTCTAAGAAAGTGTGGCGAGTCCTGGTTAAAATCTTTGAGCTTTTGCATAATGCACGTACACAACACTGCTAAGTTGTGCCGCGAAAGGAACACGATACAGTATAAGTTGTACAGAATCTTTACCAATTCCGTTGCACTACGTATGCTGTAGCTTTTCTTTTTAAAACAAGGTACCCTACTGTATCGTGTTCTCAACTTTGCTATAGCTGTAGAGTATGAAAAAAATATACTTTAGACACAGTAAAGTGTAAAGATCCCATGCTCTACAGCAACCCATTCCCATGTCCCAATCACGTTCCCACTTCTTCCTATGCAACAAACAGCACCTTTCACCCATCAGCTCAGCTGCAAGCTCCATCCTAGGCATGAACCACTCTGTTAGCCAAACTCTTCCGTTTTTCTCCTGTCTCTCTTTCCCTCCACTGCCACTATTGCCCCTCAGCTGATGTCTTGCTTGGTCAGAGAGAATTTAAGAAAATAAGAAGCATCTCAGTAACACCAAAGCATTTATGCCGACATTCAATTGGGCTAGGCATAACTGAAAAACATGTGGTCTCTGCTCAAACAGAGGTTAAGTTGCTTGGGATAGCAGAACCAGGATCAGATGTGGTCAATGTGGTTCGTGCGGCTGTAGTTTTGGGTTAGTCTCTGTAGTCAAACCAAGATGGTTTTTCCTTTTTTCTTTGTGGGTGTTTATGCATGCTATTTTCATTCTTTGGCACAAGTGGAGGTATTTTGTGATGTGAAAATTTCATTTCATAATTATAAAGAAACAAACTTCTGAAAAATGTTTATTTAACTAGATAAATCTTCCTATTCATCAGAAGAAAATGTTCTGTTTAATGAGACAACTTCATCCGTGTAACAAACGCATGTATGCTTTAAAAATATTAGTACCTTCCAAAGATGCATTGTCCGGTCCCGTGCTACAGTCAGAATCCTATCTTTACTAAATGCATCCATGGTCAAGATTTCATTCTGATGGCCATATAGGCAGTTCATGTATGTTCTGTCTTCAGCATTCCACTGCATTATTGAACGATCAAAGGAACCAGAGAATAACTCTGATGAATCCGGCCCAAAAGCAAGGCATGATACTGGCCCGCGATGACCACTAAAAGCCTGCAAAAAACAAAGAAAGAATATGCAGTCACAATGTTGTTATGTGTAAGATAGAAAGTTTATAAGTCCTCTTGACTAGTCTAACAAAATTGACTTTCCAAACATATCTCGAAATTGCAATCGCTGGTTACCTGTATGTGCTCCCGTGAACGAACATCCCACAAATGGATATGACGGTCCAAACCACCACTTGCCAAGTAGCGACCATCTGAACTGACAGCTAAAGCTAGTACATGCTTACTTCTTCTAGCTGATAGAGGTGGTTTAGCATGATGAGAAATCAATACATTTTCACTTGGCCATAAATACTTCTCACTTTTGCCAGTTTCAACATCCCAATGCACAATGACTCCATCTTTTGATGCTGAAAACCCCTTATCATTATCCTTGGATAAAGCAACAGCAGTTACAGGTTGTCGATGCTTCACAATAACCTTGAAGCCATCCTGGGGCTCTGGTGGTAAAACCCTGTGAAGGTTTTGGAAAGTTTAATACATGTACAAGTTCACCTTCAAAAATTATCAGCTGTACAAATAGTGGTCCAGAGTTGAATTCAAACTGACATAGCCTGTTCTATCGTGTCCTTTAGTAAAATCTTTAAGAAAGTAAGCCGAATTCAATTAAAAGGACATCATAGCTACAAAAATAGAGACATTACCAAACTCCATTTCACATGATTCATTAGTAGTGGTTATGCATACCAACAACCATATCAGACAATTTCATCATATGCATCTCCAAGCACTCAATACATAAATATCCTTTTAACAGTCTATTGTTATATCTTCAGCAATCTAGTTATACACTGGTACCAAAAACATTCCATGTGGATTAAAATATGTTATGGGCTAGGCCTTGGGTCAGTCCAGCAACTCAGCAGCTGTGCATACGGTGAGGCAGCAAAACATGCACAGCAGAAACATGCACAGCAGTTTACTCATGTTGCAATTAGTTTGTTAGCATCATCCGTTGGTTAGTTAGCTACGTAGCTAGCTATTCATTAGTTAGCCTTAATTCGTAGTAGCTGGTTGTTTAGATCTTGTGAAATTCCATGGCTATTAAAGGATAAACTTGTACCCTGTAGCTGGCAAACAAGAAGAACCTAAAGGAAGCAGTCAGAGCCGCTATAGGGAGGGCAGCTAGCAGGTTGGTTGTAACCCTGAAACCGAGTCATGCTAACCATCTTCCTCATTTTTAGATAAACTGTACGAGTATATGACAGCAGTCTATGGTTGGAGGCACAATAGAAACCAAAAAACATGTTACTGGAAAAACATACTAAATCATCGCTGGTAGCTGGTAATTAGACAGTTACGGGCCGGTTTCTGGTACCTTCCTAAATTCAAATTACTACAACATGAACGTACTTCTACATGCTTAGCTTTGGAATTTACAGGTCCAAAACAAGTAGCATGTAGACAGACGTTTACTTGTCCAATCCCTGGGTGCATTTGAGATTTTGTTTATATTACTGAAATGAAGCAACAATATTGCTCCCAATCTTACAACCAGATATCAATCACCTCCTTCCCCAACTCAAAGGGGATTGCTTTAAGGGGAGCTAATCAATAGTCAATAGCTAAATTGCTTCTACTCCAATTCCTGTCCTGAACCAAATGAGGCTCCTTTCCTCCCGTTCCAAACTACGAATTGTGGCTAACTGGCCACTTGAAAGCAATCCCCAGGTAAATTATACCTCATCGTGGAGAGCATCAAAGCGCTAAATATCAACACACTAATGGAGACAACGTAGAAACAAAAACTAGGGGAGACCTCCAAGAAAAAAAGAACTGTTGCTGACCTTGCGGCGAGCTCCCATCGCTTCCTGCCACTCTCCTCTAGCTGCCTCCTCTGAAGGATCTCCGCCACCCGCCTGCCCCCGGCCTCCTCCTCATCCTCATCCTCGTCGTCCTCCTCCCTCTTCGAGGCGTCAGTCAACTTCTTCAGCAACTCCTTCGCCATCCGCATCTTCTTCTCCCCGACCGTCTCCTCATCCTCCTCCTCCTTAACCCCCTCATCCCCATCCTCATCAACGGCGCCGCCGAACGCCATCGCATCGTCGTCGCTGTTCTCGCTCTCGATTTCCTCGTCGCCGCCCCCGCGGCGGCGCTTGGGCTCGGACTCGAAGAAGGGGTCGTCGTCGCTGCCGCCGCCGCCACGGCGGGAGCCCGCGCGGGGCTTGGTGGGGCGAGAGGCCCGCTTGCGGGGGCGCGGCGCCATGGTGGCTGGTGGGGAGAGCGAGGAGCGTACGCTTGCGGTAGGATTTCGGACAGGGCGAGGCGGGTTTCGCCGCCGCCGCCGGTGGTGCGCTAGAGTTTGGGGGAAGCGAGGAAGGAAGCGGCGGGCGGCGGAAAGCGAGGGTTTAAGGGAGGAGGGGGAGTTGCAGACGAGGCGAGGGCTTTACGGGTCTTGGGCCGATGGGCCTTGACTTGCAAATGGATTTGAATTGGGTGGGGTTTGGGCCGAATTGCTCTCAGCTTACAGAAGACGAAACTCGGCAGTTTAAAGTTCTCACCAGTCACCCCTTTCCCTCTCAAAAAAAAAAAAAGTAGCGTGAATGGTGTAGGCTTCTTCTCATGAGTTGAAATTTGGAATGCAGAATTTTTTTCTCATGAGTTGAAATTTGGAATGCAGAATTTTTTTCTCATGAGTTGAAATTTCGCTGCGAATTTTCAACTCATTCCCAATGAGGTCCATTTGTAATGCAGATTTTTCTTACAATTCCTGCAGATTGAACTTTTCTTATTGATACAATTCCACGCAACTCTGCTTTTTGGCGCTGTGCAACGCACTACCATGAGGACATGAGACATGAGGCTTGAGAGCACACTGGAGCCATTACAGAAACTCTTGATCTCTAGGATAAAATTCAAATAGTGTACGAACATGAACTAAACACAATTTAACTACACAACAAGCGTGGTCTAATGACCGCATAAGATTTGTACAAGCTTACTTATGTTCGACTAATAGTTTTCAGTCGTAACATTAAGCACTAGCACTACCATTTTATATCCACGACTACATCTCCCTTCAGAGTTCAGTAATCACCGTTGTGGACGGCGCCTCTTGCCGGCTTGCCGTCGCCTTCCTCCACCTTGGCGGTCAAGGCCAACTCGGCGGCGAGCGCCTTGGCCGTGTCGTAGGACGCGTGAAGGCCGACGAAGAGGTAGTAGACGAGCAGCGCCACCGTCCATATCCCGAACCGCATGAACGACTTGTAGTCGATGGAGCCCAGCAGGAACACGTTGATGGCGATGGACGCCGACGGCAGCCACGGCACCAGCGGCACCCCCCACAGCTTGGGCGCCCTCGCCTGCGGCACGAACGCCCACAGGCACGCCGTCGACGCCAGCCACGCGGGCACCGTCACCGCGTACGGAACCCACCCCTTGACGTCCACCCCCCAGCACCCCGCCGTCGCGGCCGACGTCGCCAGGATGGCGGCGATGCACGCCGCCAGTTTGTTCCGGTCGGCAACCGTGGTCTCCCCGGAGACGTAGTAGCGGCGGACCAGCAGCGCCACGGCGACGAGCGTGAAGATGAAGAGCGTGGAGATGGAGAGCAGGCTGGAGAGGATGTTGAGGTCGGTGAAGAAGGCGATGACGGCGGTGGCGGCGAGCATGGCGACGGTGGCGTTCACGGGCGTCCCCGTCCGCGGGTGCACCTGCGCCAGCCACGGCGGCATCATGTGCGTCCGTGCGATGTGCGTCAGGTACCGCGCCTGGCCGACGGCGCCGACCAGCAGCACGGTGGTCATCCCCTTGAGCGCGCCGAAGGCGACGATGTACTTGCCCCAGTCCATGCCCCTGTCCGCGAACGCCACGGAGAAGGGCGCGTCCTTGTCGATGGCACCGTACGGCTGCATGAGGCAGAGCGTGACGGCGAGGACACAGTAGAGCGCGGTGGTGAGCGTCATGGCGCCGACGAGGCCGATGGGGATGTCGCGCGCCGGGTTCTTGGTCTCCTCGGCCATGGTGCTCACGGCATCGAAGCCGATGTAGGCGAAGAAGAGCACGGCGGACGCCGAGAAGATGCCGCGGACGCCGTAGGGCATGAAGTCCCGCATGTTGGCGGTGTCGGCCCTGGTGAGCCCGGCCACGATGATGAAGATGATGACGGCGATGTGGACGATGGAGAGCACGTAGTTGAAGCGGGAGGTGCCCTTGGTGCTGACCACGGCGAAGACGCACACGAGCGCGATGACGACGACGGCGATGGGGTCGAGCTCGGAGTATTCGGCGGAGAGCGACGACGCGTGGATGCGGAAGTCGTTGGGCTTGTGGTTCAGCAGCGTGGCGAAGTAGGACGTCCACGCGCGCGCCACCGCCGCGCCGCCAATGCAGTACTCCAGCAGGATGTTGCCCGCCGCCACGAACGCCATGAAGTCGCCGAGCTCCACGCGCAGGTACGCGAAGGATCCGCCTGCAATTCATCACGAATGAAAACGCACTCACGATTTGCATTTCTCGAACAGAGAAACGTCATTGCCATTTGCCAGTTGAGTTTCATCCGACACATCCTACCTTGCTAAGCTAGCCGCATGGTTTTTCAGACTGCAAACTAAAAATGCATCAAGCAAGTAATGCTCTCATGCTGAAATGGCCAGGCTAATTGTTTGAATTAAGCCAACCTAATGACGTTCCCAGTTGGGTACTACTCGTCAAGCAAATTGCAAAGAACTTCCAAGCTACTGATAGATGAGTGGCAATGCAGTCTCCAAGACAACGAAATACGGTGACTGCCTGGTCGTTCTGCTTCAAGAAGCAGAGTGTCTGGTCAAAGTAGAGAATTTTCGTCGCCAACGATCAGAAAAATTCGACCAAACGATTTATTTTATGAGACTATGACCTGCTGATGTGAAGTACGATCTGCCCCCTTCAACTCAAGGAGAATGCTCAGACAGAGACATACTACGCCATTTTTTCCTTCAAGGCTGAAGTGTTTTTTTCAGCGCACGAAGAGAGTTAAAAATGTCGTGAGTTTTATTTTTGGAAAAGCGTCGCTAGGTTTTCAAGATTCAAAGAGTTTCAAATCTGCCCATGTGAGGGGGGGTCTCAGCCTGATTCTGACTGAGCAACTGGATAGGAGCACGAGATGTACTATACAAAGCTTGAAAGCTACAGTTGCTCACTGACCATTGACCAAACCCAATAGAAAAGGAACAAGTAGGTTATAGCTTAGACGGACTAGTAAACGCTGGCACACTGTACTGGCAGTGGCAGTGACATGTTGTACTGATCCAAGAGAAATTAGTAATCCAGTTACCGGTGTTATACTGTGTTTTCAGTAATTCTGTCAGTTTAGTGTACGTCCATACAAATTTTGCTGATTGGATGGATCATGGATATGATGAGCGAGGCTGGTTCCAGATGGGAAGGTCATAATCACACACTGCCTGAACAATATTAAGAAACTCCATCAATTTCTTACAAGTTGGAATCTTTCCATTTGATCACTCTCCATGCTTAGACTTCTCTCTCTCTCTCTCTCTCTCTCTCTCTCTCTCTCTCTCTCTCTCTCTCTCTAAATCGACAGCCCTAAAACAAACTGAATATTTTTTAAGACGCAGAAGAATCTTTCCATTTCATATTAGATGTTTATGTTTATCCATCGACCTAATACTATTTCAATTTGTATTTTAAAAAGAAACAGTCTGTCCATCTGCTAATGAATACCGTGATGTTCTTTTCTTTTCTTAGGCTGAGAGATGTTTGATCTTAAGGCGATGAAGGAAATGAATCAACTAAGCATGCCATGCGAACATAACAAGCTGTGTAATTGATCTTGTAAGCCTGCTGCGCGCGAGAGGGTGCGTGGTTTACCTGCGACGGGGATCTCGACGCCGAACTCGGTGTAGCAGAAGACGGAGAGCATGGCGGAGACGCCGGAGATGACGTAGGAGACGACGATGGCGGGGCCGACGGCGTCGTGCGCCTCCTGCCCCGTGAGCACGAAGATCCCGGCGCCGATGACGGCGCCGACGCCAAACCACACCAGGTCCCACCACGTGAGGTCCCGCCTCATGTCGGCGCCGCTGCGTGCGCGCACCTCGTGGAGCTCCGCCGACTCCGCCGACCGCGACGTGAGCCGGTCCGCCAGCCGGGAGCCCGTGCTCCGCAGCGCGCGGCCGTACGCCGACCAGCTCGAGAACGACTCCTCCGGGAAGAAGTCGGCCTTGGTGCACAAGCACCCGCGCTGGCGCCGCCGCACCCCGCCGCCGCCGTTGGCGTCGTCGCCGACCGCCATGGCTGTGTCTGCCGGCCGGCTTCTTTGTCTTGTAATAATGGCTATAGTTTGTCTCGCTGCGTGGGGTGCGTTTATATAGAAAGGGAGAGGAGGAGATGGGGAATTAAAATGGAGTGGGGCAATGGGCTTTGAATCTTTGATACTTGACGGGGTTTTAACAGGAGAGGGGTGTGATGAGGAAAGCCGCGGGTTTCTAAGCTGGCGATGAGATGGCAAGAGCCAAGAGAGCACTCTATTTCCTAACGTCCCAATTTGAACAAGTACGGCGTGCTCAGCAGGCCCTGTCTTGTTCGACTCCAAGTCTGCAAATGAGTTAGATTTTCGGTGTCAGCAGTAGCTAGGTTTCGGGTGGTGTGGTGTTTTATTTCAACGAAAAAGGTACAGCACGTCAACATTGGAAATTTCGGAAGCACACACGCCATCAGGAAAAATGATGACACGACGCGATCATCTGATCGGGAGTCGGAGACACCTCGATCATCAAGTCAACCCGCATCCCGTGGATCCCGCGGCGCGACCCCTACGCGTTCGCAGGCTGTATGTACGTATATTCCGCTCCAGCACACGACATGATGCAGAGTTTTTTTTTTCTATTCCCTCCGTCCCGATTCGTTTTGAATTTTCTAGATAGCTATGCACTTAGATATATATTTCGTCTAGATAAGCAGCAAAAACTATGAAAACTCTCAAAACAAATAGTAGTTTTGGGACTGAGGGATCAATAATCATCTCCCATGCGTCCAGCGCCGCATTATTATTCACCGGCCGGGCGATCGATGCCTTGCAACTTGCGAGCGGCAGGAGCATCATCCAACGAAGCGAGCTCGAGCGGAGGCGGGCGGAGTCAACGCTCTAGCAACATGGGAACGCAGCGCGCGCGCTCACACTGACTTGCTGCTGGTCAGGAATCGGGGCTTTGGCTGGCGCCACCATTCGCGTCCTGCACGCATGCGCCTGCCTGACGTTTGTTTGGACGCACAACTACACTGATGGCTCAACTCTGACGTTGACTTCATAGGTAGATTGCATTCTTACTCCAAAATGGCCGTGATTTGGGTAGCCGTCATGTTGCTTCTCAGCCACCTAATACGCTCCAAATTTGTTAAGATTAGATTCATATTTAAAATTACTACTAATTTACAAATTTCTCATTCTCTAACCAACCATCACTCTCACAAAAAAATTAACCAATACAATCGGGTGATTACACCATACTGTACAAAGTAGTAACATTAAATCCAAATTTTAATATGTACATCTGTCCTATAAGGGATCTAATAAGTTTATCATAAGTCAAACTATTCTAAATTTGATCAAGTTTGCAGTTTGTCAAAATCAAACTATTATAAGGCACTTAATTACTCATTATTCCTGGTCAAGTTAGTCACATCATATATTTACACGTTTGTACGGCTGAGACCAGAGTTGTTCACGCACTAAATCGAAATGAGTACAATAGTGCCGTTTGCCCAGTTGCTTTTCGCGTGAATAATAAAGCAAAATTTTAGACATCCTGATTCCTGAACTTGGCATAGCAGGTTGCACACCTGAGACACCTTGGATGGATGGATGGATCCCAACCTTTTCTGCATCGCAGGGATTCAGACACCTCTTGGATGGATTTTCCCAGATCACCCAATTCACAGCACATGACAACAGGAGCAGATGAGAACATGTCCCCCGTCGGAGTACGCGATGAACAAAGCATTGGTTACTTGGCTAATTGCTGCCTATAACCTGTCAGCTGTCACGAAAGATCAGTGCAGTATTTTCTTCAAAACAACAAACCATCGGACAAAAACTCGCCGGCAATCGTAATGGACAGGAGGAGGACCGGTTCCCTTTGCTGGGGATGTGAACAGAGCAGAGGACGCAGGAGCCGAGCAAAACCTTTGGAAATTAAGAACGCTCGAGTGTGACGGCTGGCCTGGTGCAATCAGTTGACAGGGAAAGCAAGAAGAATCCGGCATTATTTCTGAATGCGCCCGTCCACTGTCAGTAGCTGCTAACAGCTTCCAAAAAAAAACAGAGAGATGGAGATGGTGTCACTTCCGAACAGTTGAGAAAAAGAAAAAGAAAAAGAAAAGGAAGTGGAGATATCAAGATACCCCAGCATTCACTCTACGTTTCCGGCAACCAGAATATGTATCGACTGACGACGACCTGAACGACCGACGACGACGACGACGACCTGAACTTGTGCCACTCACCCTGTCACCCAGGAACCACGTGAAAACCAATATTTAGCGCCGTTTCACATGTCCACCGAGTTTCACTAGCACATAAGCGCATAACCCAAGACGTCGCAATTCTGCCTGAAATAAGCTTCCAAGTTTAAGCATTTGTCTTTTGGGTTGGATTCATAATCTGCTTGGGAGGCACAAAAATTAGAGTGGCTTCCGGCAGCTTCAACAATTTGATTCGCTTTGCCCTAAAAAAAACTAAAGAAACTAGTACGTATTTGCATTTGGTTCACTGGCAACTCCAATAGAAATCCATCTGATCTGTCCAGAGTGCTTTGCTTCAAGCAACAAAATGCTCAGCAGGTCAAAGATTCTCTCTCTGTAGTTTGATGTCACTTTTAGTTAAACCGAAGACTTCTAAATTCCATGCCCATTTGCACATCCCGCACTCAAATCAGAGAGAGACGGACACCGGCTTCGCCTTCACAAGTCAAAATAAGCAACTGAATTCAGCAGTGTCGTTAGCTCCATCTTTCTCCAGTTCACACCTCGTGCTACTCGATCAGTCATGGTAAGAACACTGGGGCCTGTTCGCTTCAGCTTATAAGCCGGCTGAAAAGCTGAAACGGCTGATTTGTTGTGAGAGGAAAATACTGTTTGGTAGCTGATAAGCCGGCTGAATAAGCTGAAGCGAATAGACCCCTGGACTTCTGTGTCTGAACAGTCTGCAGAACAAGCAAACTGTTTTTGTAACTTGTAAGGTAAAGGGAGTCTCCAGTTCAGTTCATGGCTGTCCGTATTTGATGCTGGCTGATCACAATACAGGCAAACAATTCAAGTGGCCAATGCTCTGCGAATAAACATGTAGCACTAACAGCAGACATGTCACAGATCACGGTTGCCAAGTAAGCAGACGAAGTCGTTACAGTTACAGCTACTGATCACAGCTGCTACTTCAGTCAAAACACGGGAGCACTTCGGATTCTCACCCACGGATTCAACCACTGCACTTCAGACGTTTAGCCTAGCAGCTACTACAGGCAACAAAAGAGGCAAAAGCGATTAACACCGGGCTAAAATTACAAGGTCAGGCCATGGAGCTGGAGTCTCCAGAACTTCACTTCAGGCATCCGCGGCCAGCTGCTTCTTCTGCTTCGTCACCTTGGCCTGTAGCTTGTCGAGCTTGGCACTCATGCTCCTCTGCTGCTCGCTGACGGAGCCCTCCTGGGCGCTGCACATCTGCGACCTCACCTTCAGGCCGAGCCGCCGCGGCACGACTCGGGAGGCCCACCCACCACCACCACCCTTGCTGCTGCGCCCACCCAGCTTCTCAATCTCCTGCCGCATGCTTGAGCACTCCTTCTCCAGCTCGGCCAGCCGCATTCGCATGTTGTCCATGCCCACCTTCAGAACCTGGTTCTCCCGGACTGCAGTGGCCCAGCCCCCAGCCTCGCCGGAGGTTGCAATGCCACTCCGCAGGGGTCTGGACCCCTCGAGGTTGTCGGAGACCAGAAGGCACCCGGCGATCGAGGTTCGTAGATGGAGCTGCTCGAAGAAGAGGACTTGTACCACCACGCGCAGCGGCAGCCTCTCGTTCTGGGCCGCGTGGGTGCATGCTTCCAGGGAGAGCTTCTGGCAGTCCAACAGGCGGCAGAGCTGCTCCCTTTCAGCTTCTGATAGCCAGGAGTGTGCCTGTAAAAGGAAAATATAACATTTAATACTTGGAAGCCTACAAAGATATATTTTCCTTAGACAAGTCATGCAGACATTTCAGTAGTACTCTGTGCAATGTTCATTTTATGACAAGGCAAATGAAGAAGCAGTGTAACTACAGTTGTGAAATACAGTAGACTATAAAATGTACCTTCAAGTATATATCAATGGCACGATAGAGTCCATCATCCAATGGCCGAGCATACTCAGGGACAGCAGATGCCAAAGCCTGGAATTTAGGAAGCTTCAAATTGATATCTGGTGCAATCTCTGCAAGATAGCCGTCAATCAGCTTGGCTACACTTGTGATTGGTGTCAAGGACGGGGATGCCATCACATCATCCAAGCATGGGGAGTCACCGCCATTAGCCTGGTCCATTGCCAAGAAATGATCAAGAATCCTGTGCACACACTCAACATTGTACAGAGTTTCCATCGTGTAGGAGAAATTTGGCAGCAGTAGATCCTCCAGAGTGGCCTGGTCCAGTTGCATGCCAATTCGTTTCTCTAAGTTGGAGATACATGTGGGGCTGGCTTTCAGAATCATGGCTGTGCGAAGGAGCCCAAGCAGAACTTTTGTTGATGCTATACCCTTGTGAACGGGCAATAGCCTATCAATTTCCTCAAGTAAATTTTTCTGTTCAACCTCAGATAGAGTAGCAGTAAGAGGCACTGTGCCCATGCTATGACGCCTATTGAGTCCTGGGAGATACTTCTTGGCATAGTATGTCAAAGAACCAGCAATTATCTCAGGGCGGATGCCTCGGGACTCCATTGTGGAAATTAACCTCTTGTACATGGGGAAGCTCAATGATGAAGCATCGTCATACCACCAGTCTGCATTGAAGTTTCTGGGCCTTGCTCCTGTGCTGATCCCATTCCACAGTACACTGCCACCAGGACTTTGCATGATGCCATGTTCCCTTATCGGCCATCCAAAGAGGTTTGGATCAGTAGTAGCTTTGGATGCTAACGACTCGATGCATCTCTTCACAATCTGAAGGTCTTCAGCATGAGGGAGTAAGTCATCACATGTTTCCAATGCTGTCAAGGAATCTTTCCAGTTGCGGAGGACCACCTGGTTGAGGAAGATTTCTGACTGCGAAATCAGGTTGTCCTCAGCTACCTCTTCAGTCATTTCTAGATGCTCAGAGGCACATCGTAGGTAGACAACATTTGCAGGAGAAAGCTCTATTTTCACACCATAACAGAACCTTGCGACTAGCTCAAATGACTTGGCACCCCCAGGAATGTCATTTAGTTTTATGACACATTCTTCTTGGTCTGAATTCTCTTCTATCGATCGTGCAAGGAAGGCACTCTTTGAAAGCAAAGGGAACTGCAATGAGATAGACATCATTCAGAAGAATACAGACAAAATATAGCGAAGTTCACTCAAGGCATACGAGCTTATCAAGTTCAGGGAAAAAAATAAGTATAGGGCAGATAGTAAAAAGTTTGTAACCATTTTCACATTCTTTCTTAAATGCCACTAGAAGCTAATTTACCCAGAAAGCACAGCAGTCAAACATATTATGATGAGAGTTTCATTCAAATCAAGGAACACTTTATTGTCCAACCAGGATTTGGATAGAGAACTTTAGCAAGTTACACAAGTTTTAGGAGTCCCCCATGTACTTTGAACAGTTTTTCATAGCTATCGACTGGAACAAATAGAGTTCTAAATAGTATCAATTCTAGGATTCATTAATAGGATGGGCATACTTAATGGGTTATAGAGATCCGCATAAAAGCAAAATACCTTGTGAAGGTGAAAGGACATATCCCCAACCTCAACAGTAACATCACTAGGAAGTCCTGTTGTGCAGAACCTAGAGGTTCACAAGCAGAAGAACAATCAGACTTCAGATTAAATTACAGCACATTATTCTAGTGAGAAGATCTGAAAGATATCTTTGATGAGGCTCTGTGAGGTCACTAAAAACAATAAAGCGCACACCACCAAATGGCTAGTGTCAATTTCAAATTATGTGTACACCATTCCTACAAACAACTCAAGGGAATAATGTTGTACTTGCACCTATTGAAGAGTCAAGTGTAAATACATACAGGTATGTTTGCAACATCATTCTGACCCCAAAAAACACAATATACCAGCCAACAAATTAAGATAAAAGGCATAGATTCTCTACATGTATATTATCCACGAACACAAAATCGCTGTGACCCCTCTAAGCACAGGCACATCAAAATAATTGGGGCAATCAGCTGGAAGAAGATTGATGACTTTGACATTCAGACTTGCCCCACGAAACCAAAGGTCGAATATGCTCCTGGAAAATAATTTCATGATGTTTACATCTGCCTCCATTATTAGGTACAATAACATCTCACAGCCAACTAAAGTGATGTAAATGAATACCGGCCAACAGATTAAGATAAAAGGCATATATTCTGTATGGATATTATCCATGAACACAAAATCACCGTGGCCCCTCTAAGCGCACATCAAAATAATTGGGAGCAATCAGCTGGAAGAAGTCAAGAAGATTGATGAGTTTGACATTCAGACTTGCCCCACGAAACCAAGTCCAAATATGCTCCAGGTTAAATAATTCCATGATGGTTACATCTGTCTCCATTATTAGGTACAATAACATCTCACTGCCAACTAATGTGATGTGGATCCATGACACCCACCCATAAACTATTGACAGAAGCAGTCAACTATAATTAACTAGAATTTCTGTCGATATAACATGTGACTAACTGCACCCACAATGCTTAAATGCATTTAGTATGTGCAATAAGGCACTCATGCAGGACATGTAACTACCAAAATGTATGAGCCCATTTTATTGTGATTGTGAAGAATAACACCAAGCTACTCATGACAACACACGTACATGAAAAGAGCTCTGGCAATCCAACATTTTGCAGTTGGAAATTGCAATAAGGGGCCTATGAGCAGGACAGAACAAATCCAAGCACGGTGCAGCCAAACTTAGAATTCTGACAATTTGAGGGCCCGGTTGGGCAGCGAGGATGGTCTAGGAATACTTGGGTCATAGTTCAAAATTTGAACTGAATCTCATGGATTTGGATCCCAGTGACCCTCTATCCAAAAAAGGCTCACAGACAGAGCTCTTGTACCCTACGACCAATTTAAACCACCAATTTGAACAAAAGAACAGTCCTTGCTCCCAGATTTCTTCTGCTTCCATGCTTTGGGCGAGCAAAAGAACAAGGGGAAACAAGAGAAGCAAAGCCCAATTATTTACTGCAGAAATCAAAATGCGAAGCACCAGAGGCAACTCCGGATGCACAGACACACAGGAACTGAACCGAACAGAAGGCAACAGCCTGCCTCGTAAGGCCTGAGAATGCCCTCGCCATCTGGAATTAGCATCAGGTAGAGGTCTGGAACGCGAGATGAATGCATCTCGGGAGGAGCCGCGACGCCACGCGGTACGGCCAAACTAATAGTTTGACCCGTGGCATTTTCAGACGGGACCGTACGAAATTCGCACCGATTCGAGCAGGAACCCACCGGAATCCCCGAATTCGGAGGCATCGGCACTTCGGCAGGCGGCAGGTAGCAGGAGGAGGAGAGAGGAGACGAGGCGACGGAGCCAGCCCAATTGCCTCTATCCGGCTATCACGGCGGCGGCCGGGAGTCGACCGCCGCACACAAACGCAAAGAGCCAAAAACCGCTACCATTCACTTGGCACAAGGAAACTCGTGGAGGACGACAAGGAAAGCGCTGAAGGGGGAACCCAGGAGCTTACCATGCCTGGCCTTGCCTCTTGAAGGCGTCAGGCTTGGAGCCGAGCTTCATGGACGCCATCCCGGCCGGAGACTAGCTAGGCCCTCCTCGTCGTCGTCGTCTCCTGCAGCCGAGCCTGGCTAAGTAGGAGCGTCGCGGAGCGCAGAGGCGGAGATGACGCGCGCGCAACCACCGCGAGAGAGCTCAGACCATGGCCGCGCTCCAACTCCAAGCTCCCTCCCTGTCTCTGTCTCCCAACTAGCTCCCCCTCTCTCCAAAACCAAAAGAGCTCTGGTCTCCAAAACCACCAATGCGGGCAGTTAATGCCGGGGTGGTCACACACACGGAGCAGGGGCAGCGGGGGAGGAGGAGGAGGAGGCCTGCAGCTGCAGGCAGGCAGGCGGTGGGGGTGGGGATGGCCGGATGGGGAGGCTGCGTGGAGTTGGAGTAGTAGGCGGCTGGCTGCTTGAAGAGTTGAAGGGGACAAGGCAGTTTCTATTCTGTCTTCTCCCTCGTCCACTCCCCTCTTCATGTGGGTTTGAGTGCGCTTAATTAAGATGATTAAGGATCACGCCGGCGCTCTCATCATCGTGGTTCGTGGAGGTGGAGGTGCTTTTCTTTTTGCTTCCGTGAGTACTACAGTACTTTGTTTAGGGGCAAAGGGAGATAAAGGGGGCGATTTTGATTGTTTGGAGCAGTCGACGTGGCAACAGGCCTGTGCCAGGCGAGCGGAGGAGTGGACAGTGGAGGACAGGAGGTATACGATAGGAGTGAGGGATTGCCGGTGGACATCTCTCCATGTTGATATTTGTTGATGGACAATGTATAAATTGATCTTTGCCGGTAGACATCATTAAGATGTGGATATTTACTCTTAGATACTGTAAGTATTATAATATAATTTCCTATAACAGAGGAAGGAGAGAAAAGGTGATCGAAAGTGCCCCTACCATAAACCACTACCCCAAGTCCGGGGGTGAGACATGTCAACGCGTGGCACAAATGCAGTGTCATCCTGGAACGGAGGTGAGGGAAGGGGTTAAAACTATTAATGGCTCTGTTCGCTTCAGCTTATCAGCCGGCTTATCAACCACCGAACAATATTTTTTTCTTACAATAAATCACTCGTTTCAGCTTTTCAGCCGGCTTATAAGTTCAGCCGAACAGGCCCAATATTAATAATAAGAGAGGACCCACGTGGCAGTAGCAAGGAAGGGTATTTTTGTCCATTCACTCGTTCTCCCTCCTCACATACAGAAAAATTATTATTATAATAACCTTGGTGTCTAATATGTCCATTGACCAATACTTAATTTGAATAGTGTCCTGCCGTAAAGATGGACATTGAACAGTGTCTAGCGGTAAAATTACCCAAGAAAGAATTCGTGCAAGCGAAAAAGGCCGAGCTGGAACGGAGGAAGAAGACAAGGCAAAGGGCAGTCCGTCCCGAAAGCTGCCGAGAGCCATCAATCGGGTCAACAGGCTCCTCCTGACCTCCTGCCATAAAGCGGCAAAGGGAGACGGTGCAGAAGGACAGTCGCCAAGCATTAGCAACCGAGGATGAGCATTTCCTTAATTATTTACGGCAGAAAATAAAGGTGGAATCGTCTGAAACAAGAGAGAGAAAATCATCGGGGAGGAAGAAAACAAGTTTTTATCTGCTCCACGGCGGATGCGTGCGCGTGCTTGGGATTCGGGAGCGTGGGTGCATGGGCGTGGGGGACTGTGGGCGCAGCAGGGCAGGGTGGAGTAATTAATTGAGCGCGAGGGGCGCATTAAAAGTTCTGGAAATCTGGGGCCGCGCGCGCAGAGAGTCGCTGTAGTGTAGCCCCACGCAGCCTTTTTTGTTTACGCTTCGGCATGTGGGGTTTACGGGCGTGGATTAGCGACCGCGTCGTCTGACTCTTTGGCACGTCGCCGTCGTCGGAGCTTAAAAAATAGGGTTCCAAAGGTTTCCTGGGTGGACAAACAAGCTGGAAAGCGCTTTCTCTTGTCCCGGGTTTGCCATTCTGCAGTGCAGTGGCCCTTTTCTCTCTCTGATTTTCCATCTCTTTCAAAAGCTGTGTAAATGTTCACAAATTTTTTTAGGAAGAAGGATGGCGAAGTAGGATTAAGAATGTGTTTTTATTCTTTTATAGAAACGTGAATTGCCATGCCAGCGTGGTACTAACCGTTCAATGCAGTCTGGACAAAATAGGAACATCACCTCATCTCGGTTTTTGTCGGTGCTTACTAGAGTACTACCCATTTATTCCGAGTCAGATCGTACCCACCGTGTTTTTGCGGATAGATGTGTGTATGCGCCGGTGCGCTGAATGTGTGCCCGTATTGTACGAAAGAAAAATAAAGAAAGAAATAAAGCTCGAAATTAATTTAAGTAGCCGTTTCTGGTCTTAAAACAAGCGTAAGTTAAAATTTTGTTTGATTTCTCATCAGATTATTAGTGCCAGCACGTAGATTTTGCTAACTTACAAGTAGAAGGAAAATACTTGTGAAACATGCGCATTGTAGTGTGCACAACATCACTACATCTTGACTTTGTAGCTGTTGTTTATGGGTAAGCTATTCCGTTTCTGATCGTACATCATCTCTATTTGAAGATAGATGACGCCTGGAATTAATTCGTGCAGCCATTTCCGATCTTTCTAAGGCCTGCACCTCAAAGACTATATATTTCATATCTTTCTAAGTCCTGGAATTTATATTCATCAAAAGATAATAGTTTTAGTGTATTTTGCGCAGCATAAATCCAGAGTCTGCATGCGCGTTGTGTGTCAGGATTACATGGGGACAAATGTGTCATTTCCACAGGGTATTATTAACAATTATTTTCCTGCATGTTAAGTACGTTCGCTTTCTTTAATCTAGACGTTAGTCTACTGCCTACTGTTGTCAAATTGGTCGCCCATGTGGCTGGTATGGGGACGCCTAATTTTAGTTTTCCCCCCCACAAAGATTCTGGCGAAACAAAATTTTAATCAAGAACTATACTATACCATATTAAACGTATCGTCAGTAGATCCGGTACAAGTATGGTTGACGTGGTCCATCATAGCAGAGGAGAGGGGACCGTTAAAATTTATAAACGTACGTATTCGTAGTGACATACGTGCCAGCTAGCTGGCGACATTTTTCTTTTCACAGTAACACCGTACCGTTGGACCTTCGGTAGGTAGATCGTGGAAATACGGTGCGAAATTCCCTTTCCCCCCCCTCAAAGATTCACTTTCAGGTCTGTCTCCATTTCTCGATTGGCTACATACATGGTGAAATGGTAGCTGATTTTGTAAATTGGGCGGCGCCCGTAGTGTAATTTGGCTATGTTTGTGCAAAAGAAATTTGACAACACACGTGTGTCACAACGTACAAGATGACTCCAATCCTAATATTACTCCCAGTTTTCAAAAAAATATTACTCCCTCTACTTCAAACATGAGCCCATTGTTGTCATGCGTAAAGAACAAGATATTATTGCGATATTCTTCCACTGTGGGCTATTAAACAAAGCGGAAACCACCTCATGCCTTTAATAGTCACTTAAAGTAGCCACAAAAAGAATATCAATGTACTATGACTGGTAGTAACAACTAGTTACTGTCTACCGGTTGAAGCAGAAAACATGGCCTTACAATGTCGTAAGTGGTTGTTAACTCGTTACCCTAGTCCATACTGGCCTCGAGATGCCATTTTAGACTATGCACAAGAACCAAAAATCTGTAGCTTCCATTGTAGCAGTACGGGCGATGACTCTCGATCGGCCGCAACATTCCCAAGAACAAATCAAGGCCTTCAGCGCAAGCAAATGTTTGTCCACCACCCCGACATCGTTCACGCCACGCATCGTGCCGTACCACATGGACGTGGACCTGGGACGGACGGGGAGCCGTGCGCCCCTAGCGTAGGACGGCGTACGTGGCCGCCGCCGCGCGCTCGCTTTGAGCGTGCGGGAGCCGTTGCCCTCGCCCCGCGCCGGCCGCCGCGCGCGCACGTGACCGAGGTCAGCGCGCTGGGCGGCCGCTGGCTAGACGAGCCTGCCGCCGTGCACGGGGGCGCGAGCAGGTCGCAGCAAGCCACCAGGGTTCCCCGTGGAACGCCGAGCAAGATGTGCTAGCGCGGTTGCTTGCCGTTTGGTCCACGCGGGCGACGGCTCGCGCGCACCCATGCGCCACCGCGCGCGCTACAGTAGATAACAGGACACCGCACTAGCTGGGCGACACAGTGATCCTCCTCACGCCCGGCCACTGCTTAAGTTGCAGTAGCTGTTACAGGCCAAATTTCGGGTAGTCCTGTCGCGGTCACAGCAAGGACGCAACGATCTGAAAAACTGGGAGAGATCACCTGGACGGCCGGAACGTACCCATTCTGTTCCAGAAAACGCCGGCACGAAACGGAAACTGTACTCTTCCACGACGATCGTTTTGGTACCAGAAAGAGGAGCCATCAGCCCATCACATGCCTTGCGGATACTGTCATGCAAAGCTGTCCGAGACCACAGAGAAAGCGTGCCCACTGCTACCGAGTCCAGCTGAAAGGAAGATAGGAGATGGGATGCGTGATCCCCATCCCAGCCTGTATGGATCCACCACCACCTGCAAGTCTGCAACCGCGAGGCAGATGAATCTCACTCGGATTGGATGGCTTTGCTTGGCTCCACCACCTGACCCGAACCAACCAAGAAACATGTCAATTAGAGGGCGCGTTTGGTTAGTTGTAGATAGCGCAGCCTGGCTCTGAAGATGCAGGATGCGAGAGTGTGGTTGGCTGGATACCTAGCTGAACCTGGCTCTCGGCGTGCAAAACGGCCAAGCGAGCCTGCCCAAAAACGAAAACGAAACGCGTTTCTCGGCAGCCTGGCTCGCGCGGGACGCGAGGACGTGCGCGGCAGGTAAGGGCGCATGCAAGATTAGAAGAAACCAAACATCCGATGTGCTTATCTTGTACCTGCACATTCATGCAACCAATCACCAAAGTCTTGTATGCACAGGGCCTGTCCCAGTAGAGACCGGTTACTGGATGCGAGCCAGGCTGCTCTAGGCAGCGAACCAATCGCGCCCTAGGTGCATGAGGATATGCAGGGATCCACGTCGTTGGACCAACGTTTTTCAGCGCCCGGTCCGGCTGTTGGCAGGCAGCGCAGCAATGCGAACGCTGTTGATGCACAATGCAATCCTGCAATTCGTCAGCGGAACACTTGACATTGGCAAAGAGTTTAGCGTGTTCAGGACAGTGGAGGGCCATCGTTGCCGGTGATCATGCGTTGAAGCTCACATGGCTCTCCCAGTAACAGAGGGTGATACAACCACCGAGACAGCAGCTTTTAACCCAACAACAGTACTCATCATGGAGTAGTACAAATGTACAATTGTACATAGGTAGGAGCTGGCATCTGCGGTGACGCTGCTCCCGAACAGCTCCAAGTAGCATCAAGCTTGGGCCATCTGCGAATTAACACCAAGGCGTCAGAATCTCATGGAGAAGCACATCACAGTAGCAATTTTCTTTCTTGTTTGTTCGATCAACGAATCCATCGCAGCATAACGGAACATTGGTATTTATGTAATCAGAGTAAAAGCGCAAATACAGGCCAGTTGTCATTTTGTTTCTGATAGTACAGCTGTCCAATATGGATTGGACACATGCTCAAAATAATGTAGGGAATTCAAATAGAGAGTTCGCAAAGACAAAAGCAAAAGACTAACACTCTGCTAAGGGGTTGCTTTCTCCAAAGGGCTCAGTAGATGCTTTTATCCTTAATATCTAAACATGGGTCACAAAACTGCACGCAAGAATTATATGCCATATATATTCAGGGTATACACAAAAATAACAATAAACTTTCTGACTGAAAAGCTGTTCAATACTAGGTTTCTTTTGCAGATGGCTCACAGTATCAGAAAATGCAAACATTGTGCAGTGGAATAGTTGTCTTACAAAATAGTTGACATAAAACCAAAGCAAGTTCCTTTGACAGATGTTAGAAACTGTCATTTTATCCTTATGAACACAGATGCGAGGTGGGGAGGAGGGAAATTTTCCAAAACAGCAGCTACAATCACTAACAAAACTCTGTACATCAGACTTCACTTTTCACTCTACCCCACACACAAAAAAAGAACTTTCCTTTAGTTTTCAACTTTTAATCTTAAATAACATGCATGATTTAGTACAAGAACAAGCAAATAAGTTAAAATGAATGTTTTTCACACCTTGTCATAAGTGCCTTTACTATTTGCAACAACTATTATTATTAATACCTTTTCTTTTTCACTTTTCTATTCTCTTTATTTGTGGCTCATTGAGTTGCATCTCTAGTCTAGTCCAACTTGCTTGGGATTGGGACTAGGTTTTGTTACTGTTGGCATAAGTGCAAATGGAAATCACAACATTCATTGAACAACAGAATAGATATATGGAAACTTGATAATTTCAGGGTTTTCTTTAAGTAACCAGAAGTAACCAATCAGTTGCAGAAGGGATTATGAAACTTGGTTCAACATGTGAAAGGACAATAGGACATATAACAAAGGGATCCATGGACTAGAACTATTACCAAATTTGCAGTGTTTCTATTCTTCAGTGTCAAAAACGCTGCTTCAGCAAAGGCTTGTGCAGCTTGGGCTTCTGCTTCTGCAGCTTCTGCTTCTCTTGCTGCTGCTTCAGCTTCTGCCATGATAGCCTCTGCTTCAGCAACTGCACGAGCAGCTGCTGCTGAAGCTTCCTCACCAGTCATTGTCGCCATACGTGCCAATTCGGCATCAACTTGAGATCTCGTAAGGATTTTACTATCATTGCTCCCTATTTTGACAGGCTCTCTTTGCACGTCTTCCAACAAAAGCATTTTGGGGCTTCGGCCCTCTGAATTGGGCGAGCTAGGTGCTATCCTGTACTTGCGATTCACCTGCAATCTTCCCAAGCGTCACATGCTGAAATGCTCTTAGATTCTTAGCATGAGAAGTAACTATTGTCTAGTGCCAAGATAGCAAATAGCCGTTTTCATGGTGTAACAAATATCACATTCTGATTAGCTTAAAGCAAGAACATTAAGCATTAAAAAAAATGAGCCATGAACACCATAGAAAGATGGCATTTTGCTAATTATAAGCAAAATTCCCAGGTCACAAACATGTGTATGCACAACATTATAGTAATGGACAAAGAGTATATCGATGGTGTATGCCTAAACAAGTGCATGAACCTTTTAGTAAAAATATGCATGTGAGCGCAGTAGGGCACACACATATTCTCTATAATAGTTATCTTCGAAAACCTTCATAAATACTGTTTTCACAAATATGGTATGTCAACTATTCCAGTTGCATTAAAAATATGACTATGAAGGTTTTGTGCAAAAGTTTTATGTAATTACACCACATAATTAACTGAATGCACCCAATGGCATAGTAGTCACCTATGGAATTAGCTTGTTTTTCTCAGCAAGGCATACCTTTATCAATTTTCCACTGGTGGCCAAGTCCTTCAGTTTTGCAGATAGTAAGTGATCAAAATCACTAGGTGGCCAATATTGCTCCTACACAAAACCAGGGTAAGAAACTGACTCTATTTGTAGCAAATAATAGCAAGTGTAAACATGATAATTTCAAGTGACACCAGAACTTGGCAAGAAGATACAATACAGCAGCCTGCCTCCCACAAAGCAGGAAGAGGGTGAACACAAAGTTGGTTGCGGTTCTTGCACAAAAAGACACAGGAAATCTCAGGTAAACAGATTTCCCCAACAATTGGATGCACTAATTTCTTTTGGTATAATACAATTAGGTTATGTGTAGACATGTAGTGTGGTTTTAGTTTCTGATAATCTGGTACAAAACTGTGTTTGCAATTTTGGTTATGCTTTCAGTTTTCAGGCATAATGAGCCCACACATATATGAATGGTGCCATCCACTGCCACCTAATTAGGTAGCCTGCCAACAGGAAAAGTTGTGGCAACTGGGTAGATCCGCCTAATCTGATTTGTGAGACTAAATCAAAGATAAACATCATGTATAACTGCTATGTAAAATATTAAGTTGAAAACTCAAATATATACAGAAAATGCAAAAATGAACACTCTTTTCCCTCGAGCGATCAGCGAAGAGCACATCATTATATTTAAGAAGAAAAGGAGTCTCAAAGCGGCCACCAGGGCTGCACTTTTTTTTTACATGAGAAGCAAAAATGAAGGAATAATAAAAGTAGATAAACATGGATGAAGGAGGCAATAGTGTTAGATATTATCCTTACAGAAGACACAGCATTAGGAATGCTCATTTTGTAAGCATACCATTGAACATATAGATCTAATACTGGAAAGGAACAAAAGAAGGATCCATACCTCTATGTAATTAGCAATAGTAGTTCTGTGAGACCCCGTAGGCTCATTTAAGCTCTTTATAGCCTCCATTATAATATTATCTAGTCTGCAGGAAAGCTATTAAACTAAGATGGAGCATCCAAAGAAGCAGCTAAACGCCAGATTTGAGGATTACGCTTATACATATACCTCGAGTGAGATTTCTTTGGATTTGATGTATTCTGTGCTTCACTAGGCACTGCTGCTATAGGCTTTTCATCAACAATCTCGTCATCAATATCAGAAGTAACTGCTGTGCTGATTACCACGGTGTGATCGTTATTCTTGGGAGTAGTTCGTGTTTTCCTCACTGCAGTCTTTCCCTTGTCACGAGAACTCGATGTACTGACAATTACATTCATGTTGCGCCATTTGTCCTAAGTAGTAATTAGTACAATTGAAGCATGCAAACTGAGACTGAAGATAGAATGTAGAAATTTACAAATGACTCATAATTTCAATGAATAGAGAATTTGGAATCCATTCACTAAAACAAGCTTAGGTAAGAAAAGGAAAGCAAAAAAATCGAACCTTGAGGTCAACATTTGAGCGATAGCATAAGGTGGAACTAAATTCTGGGTCTTTCAATATTGTGCGCCATTTTCCAACTCCATGCCTTGCTATTCCAGCTCTAAGAGCAGCCTCTTCCTCAGATGTCCACCTCTGTTTTGGAGCCCCCATGCTTAGTCCTAATCTCCTCTGACCAGTACAATGCAAACACAACTGTGCACCTTCTAAGATGAATTCAATCCATTAGAACATTGCAAATACTGGTATTCTGAAAATGGCAAGTATTGAGTATTCTGAAAATGTCCATTACAAGAATATTTTGACAAAAAATTAACATATGCAAGAAATACTGAACAGAAACGAATGATTATTTTCACGTGTACAACATCCAGCCATTCTTGGCTGAAGCAAAACCTGATTCATACTACAACTTGAATATACCAAATAATAGGGGGGAAGCTGGGAGGTAACATGCGAATCTGTACAAACCTAGAAATCAACGAAGAAAATATTTGCCATACCGTACCTCATAGGCTCCATCATCATTCACATCAATTACAGCCTATCACATCCATAATAATAATTCACAGTTGCATGCTAGTTGAAATGGTACTAAACTAAAGAATGGCCTATGCAATTTGACTAGTCAAAGTTGCATAGGCGAACTAAGGTAACTTCAGTACTACTAGTTTTTCAGAAATAATTTGAGTAAAACATAAAAAGTGGCGACTGGCGGGTTGAACTGTCTTCCTCAAAGCTATATGCATTTATAGTTGATACATGAGAAATCCATTGCTAAGTCAAAAACATCATGTGATAACCATCTAAAATATTAAAACAGACCAAAGGAATATTAGCGCAAAACATAAAATGTTCCTTTGTTGGTGCTAATAATGTTCCGAGTAAACAGGGACATTTCATTTAGCATAATTCGCAAAAAGGGAGAGAAGTATAACATAAACAGTAAAGGAAATAACACATGAGCAGGAATTTGGTTAGCAATGCCCATGCCCCCCTCCCTCTGAAGGTCTCCATTACACCGTTGTAAAAGAAATCATATTATTTCTGAATATGCATGAAAATGAATTTGTTCCAAGTAGCTCAAGCTTTTGTTGAGTGCCAGATGTAACAAACTCGATGAACTATCAAAGTAGAAGGTGAAGAGCATCTAACCTATTTTGCTCATTCATCATCAAAAACTGGAAATGTGGTTTAGGCATATAAATGAATAGTTATAATACGACAGCACACTGGACTCGCATTAGTGCCAACGTGACAGGTCCTGCCAAGCAGAAT
>NC_028458.1:10419234-10439905 GCF_000263155.2 Setaria italica | reverse complement strand
AGGGCGCTCGTTGGATAATAAATATAAAAGGTTTTAACGCAATTTTTTTCGAAACAAATGACTTCAGCACTTGACTCTGCATGTGTAACCTCAAAACTCTGCTCAACGGGAGCCTCTGATTACGGTGCGCTACAGTATTTTGTACTGCGTCTGCTTTTCTTTAGTAAATACAGTGTCGGTTTCACGCAGTGCGAGAAACAAGTCTACGTGCGGGCTGTCAGCCTAATCTCTACGCGTCCTCCGTAGGGATGGCATAATTTAATATAAGGATCGAGTTCAATAAAAAATCGAGCTATAAAATTATATAATTTTAAAAAAAATAGATAGAGTCGAATTGAATTGTGAAGAAGGCATAAAAGCTATGGTTCATTACCACCCCTACATCCGTGTCCCGCGACGGAATCAACGATTTCACACGTGTCCCAGCACACTCCTCTTCTTCGGTCCTTCCTCGCTCAGCTCGCACTCCGCTGCGCGAGACCGTCCTCAAGCTCCAAGCCACTTGCCCGGCTCATTCTCACCCTATCTTCATTCACCGCCTACTGATGCCGACCTCCACAACTGTGACCCCGTCACCACGTCGCCATAGATGGTAGCAGTGTGGCGGCCAACCCGCTCGAAGGCTCGTAAAAACCGAGGCAGCAGGAAAATTGCAACACCAATACACCATAATGGCACAACTTACACATTCACTAAACATCGGGTAGAGAAACCATCTTAAAACACAGTGTGCTGCGTGCGTTCTACCACAATTACAGCGGAGTTTCCAAATACTACCTCTGTTCGCTCAAAAATGAGCTGATCAATGTCATATATAAATGGATGGAGAGTAGAAATTATTCAAAATGATTTACGCTTACATTTTCATTCAAACTGGTTTGGCATAATACACGTAAAAGCTGCATATCAAACTTAGCAACTATGTGTCTCCCAAATTCATGATGGGACTTAGCATGGAGTATAGGGTTCGATCGAACCCACAATTTCTCTGAAAATAAACTGCAACCGCACCTAGAACCGAACCGGGATTATGGATTGGATTATCACACTCCATCACGTAGCAAAGAAACCCGCTACCAACTCATGTAGATAGAGAAGGATTTTGATTGATTTATCATGTTGATAGTTCAACTATCCTCGGAATAGTGTGTATGAAGACCCATCCAAGCAAGTTTCTAGGATTCCTCGAAGAAGCAAGTCCAAGTTCAAAAGTGTCTCCGTCCCCACGTATGCTAGTGGAGTGGGAAGGGTGAAAGAGGGGGAGGAGGACGACGGGGAAGGAAAAAGTATCGGAGAAAGAAGAGTAACCGGCATGCTTCGGTGGAAACTTAGAAGGAGGCTGGAGCTCGGCGTGGGTGCGCCCGCACGGGCACCTATCACGAAAAGGAAGCCTAACCCACAAATAATTTTTCATTTCTTATTTCATTTTCTTGAATAGTAAACTGGAGTCAAGAGGTCATATTTCTAGTCCGACAGTCCACCTAGAGGCTACCCAAATGGTTGATCTATAGGTAGAGGGATCGCAAAGATCATGAACTTGATCGTAACACGGGGACACAAGATACAAAAATTTATACAGGTTCGAGCTATCAATGTAATGTAAACCCTACGCCCTATTTTGAAGATTGTATCGTGCCTTGCGCTCTGTGGTTTAAAGATTGTATTGTGTCTTGCGCTCTGTGGTTTAGGGTTTGGGTTGTGAGTTATGGATGTTGGGATGAGATAGATTGTCCTCCTAGGATACCTCTACCTCCTCTTATATACTCCGATGGGTAGGGATACATGACAAGTCCCCTAGTTGGTTAGAGATCTAGTTGTACCGTTGCATCCAAAAAGCCCTATCTTTTACACTCTTTGTCAAGTCGAGCCGGTCCATTAGCAGTCGATTGGACCATTCATGAGGGTATCCAAATTGTTAGAACGTGGCTAGAACTACAATTGTATTAGGATTGGACTTATCCTGTAAATGAGATTCCTATGCTGTGATCAATTAGGTTTTGGTCTTGTAATCGTGTATCACACGGTCTGTTGTATGAGCTAAATATATAATGAAAGGTGCATCCCCTTGAGGGTCAATGCTTCCAAATATTTCTTTCATGGTATCACGAGCCACCTTCCTCCGATCAAGTTGTCGTTGAGAGATTGTTCTGGTTTGATTCAAGAAGTCGTCGAGTTGTTCTGAAGCATTGCCGAAGTATTCTTGCAGATTGATTGTTGCTATCTTTTTCACTGCCGAAGTATTCTTGCAGATTGATTGTTGCTGTCTTTTTCACCAACAAAAGTCGTCGAATTCTTTTGCAAGCAATAGCTTCAACCTTGTCGTCTGCTTCGTTATCTGGCTCGCTTGGCGGCGCGGTGTCAGAGAAGCTCACCAGAGAAAATTTTTTGGTCTGGAAGGCTCAAGTCCTTCCCGCTGTGCGTGGAGCACGGCTTAGTGGTTTTCTGGATGGTTCAGCTGTCAAGCCGGCAGAAACTATTGCTAAAGCAGCGGACAAGCCTGATGAACGGATTGAAAATCCAGAATATGTGATCTGGATTGCAAAGGATCAGCAAGTCTTGGGACATCTTATGTCCTCTCTCTCTAAAGAAGTATTGGTTCAGGTAGCACACTTGGACACTGCTGCGAGCGTTTGGCACGCAATTTCAGAGATGTTTTCCTCTCAATCTCAGTCTCGTATTGTTTAGCTTCGGGCCCAACTGTCTAGAGAACAGAAGGGTGATCTATCCGCTACTGCATACTTTACAAAGATGAAGAGCTTAGTGGATGAGATGGCAGCTGCCGGCAAGAAATTGGAAGATGACGATATTGTTGCTTCCATCCTCAATGGCCTTGATTCAGATTACAATGCCTTTGTCTCTTCTATTATGAGCAGGGATCAAATTACGTTGTCTGATTTATACGCTCAACTGCTTGCCTATGAGGCACACTTGGAGCAACAGAACAATGGATGGTTCCGTTCTTCAACAAATACAGCTTATCGAGGCGCCCGTGGTCATGGGCGCGGCCGTGGAAGAGGCCGTGGTCATGGAGATTTTGGCCGAGGTGGTGCTTCTGGTCACAGCGGTCGTGGAGGTCGGAATAGTGAAGGAGATCGATATCGACCTACATGCCAATTGTGTGGTAGAGAAGGCCACATGGTTCGGACATGTTACAAGCGGTTTGATAGACGCTTCACTATTGAAGAGACAATACAATGATTGGCTGCTGCTGCGACTAATTCCTATAACTCATATGGAGTGGATACTAATTGGTATATCGACATCGGGTCTATGATCTACTGATCATATCACGGGAGAGTTAGAGAAATTAACCACAAAAGAGAAGTACCATGGGCAGGATCAAGTTCACACGACTAGTGGTGCAGGTATGAGCATTAATCATATTGGTCATGCTATTTTACATACCCCCTCTCGTTTCATCTCAATCGTGTTTTACACGTTCCTAACACTAAGAAAAACCTTGTTTCTGTTCATCGCTTTACTCGAGATAATAATGCTTTCTTTGAATTTCATCCTAATTCCTTTTGTGTTAAGGATCAAGCCACGAAGAAAATTCTTCTTCAAGGTAGATGTAAAGATGGTCTTTATCCAATTCCCAAGACAAGTCAAGCTCTCAGTGTTGTCAAGCCTTCCTCGTCCAGATGGCATAGTCGCTTAGGTCATCCTTCATCAATTATTGTTCAAAAAGTCCTTGAGTCTTCCTTTTGTTGATGAGTCCAATAAAGATTATGTGTGTGATGCTTGTTAAAGGGCTAAAAGCCATCAGCTTCCTTATCATAAATCAAATAGTGTGTCTTCTGTCCCTTTGGAGCTTGTTTGCTCAGATGTTTGGGCTGCTCCTCAGTCGGTTGGAAGATTTAAATACTATGTGAGTTTTATTAATGACTATAGTCGTTTTACTTGGATCTATTTACTTAAGAACAAGTAAGATATTTTTCAAGTTTTCTTAAATTTTCAAAAATTGGTAGAGCGTCAGTTCAATAGGAAAATTATCACACTTCAAACTGACTGGGGAGGCGAATATCAAAAGTTAAATTCTTTCTTTCAAAAGGTTGGAATAACTCATTATGTTTCTTGCCCTCATTCGCATCAACAAAATGGAATTGCCGAACGTAAACATCGACATATTATTGAAGTAGGTCTTGCTCTTCTTGCTCAAATCTCTATACCTCTTAAATTTTGGGATGAAGCCTTCTCTACAGCTACCTACCTTATTAATCGTCTACCTAGTCGTGTCCTGAATTTTGATTCTCCTTTGAAGAAGCTGTTTGGTGAGGAACCAGATTATCTTTTTCTTAAAACTTTCGGTTGGGCTTGTTGGCCTAATTTAAGGCCTTATAATACACGCAAGCTTGAGTATAGATCCAAACAGTGTGTTTTTCCTAGCTATAGTAATATGCATAAAGGGTACAAGTGCTTGGATGTACAAACTGGCCGTGTCTATCTTTCCCGAGATGTCATCTTCGATGAGTCTGTGTTTCCATTTTCTAATCTCCATCCTAATGCTGGTGCTCAGCTAAGAGCCGAGATTTCATTGTTGCCTGATTCTTTACTCAATTCTTCCACTTCTGTTCCGGGGGTTATGTTTAACCATGATCAAGATGGTTCTAATGCTTGTGCTGATACAACACGTGAGAATTTTGTTCCTAGTTCACAGGTTTCAGGAGGTGTTGCGGAGCATATTGAAGCAATTGCACCCAATCTTGGTGCAACTTCAGATCACAGTGTCGATGCTTTCTTGCAATCAGAAGCGGGAAACTCCAGTACTGATCATCTGGTGATTAATAATGATACTAGTACTTGTCCAAGGATTCCTGATGTGCGGGCAGGCGTCTCCTCCTCGGCGTACGAAGCAGCTCCTGCCATGTCTCCAACAACTTCTCATTTATTGCCTCCTCTACTGTTTCCGCATGAATCGGAAACTGATGTGTCCCCTGCAACTCCGCCTACTGCTTCATTGCCTGCTGGTTCACCTACTGTTTCTCCTGAAGCCTCAACTCCTGTGCAAATTTCTCGGCCACGGACAAGATTACAGAACAATGTTCGTAAGCCCAAGCAGTACACAGATGGTACTATTCGATATGGAATGCTCACGGCTATAGGAGAACCCTCTACTTTCCAGGAAGCTCTTGGCAATGCTGATTGGAAAATAGCCATGGATGAGGAGTTCTCGGCACTAACAAGAAACAAAACATGGCATCTTGTGCCACCATCTCAAGGTACTAATATAATCAATTGCAAGTGGGTATACAAGATCAAACGAAAGTCGGATGGTTCGATTGAAAGGCACAAAGCTCGCTTGGTGACCAAAGGGTTCAAACAACGTTATGGAATTGATTATGAAGAAACTTTGAGTCCAGTAGTGAAAGCGGCGACAATTCGACTGATCTTGTCTATTGGTGTGTCAAAACATTGGAGTATACAGCAACTAGATGTGAAGAATGCGTTCCTACATGGTGTTCTGGAGGAGGAGGTTTATATGAAACAGCCCCCAGGCTATGAAGATCCCGTTTATCCCAATTACATTTGCAAGCTTGATAAAGCGTTATATGGACTAAAGCAGGCCCCTCGAGCATGGTATGCTCGGTTAAGCAGTAAGTTGCAGCAACTTGGTTTTATGCCTTCACGAGCTGATACATCTCTATTTTATTATTCACGAGATGGTGTGGTTATCTACCTTCTCATATATGTTGACGACATTGTGGTAGTAAGCTCAAGTGAGCAGGCAACAAAGGCCTTGTTGTGCGATCTTCAAACTGAGTTTGCAATAAAAGATCTAGGGGATTTGTACTATTTTCATGGTATTCAAGTTGTGCCCCATAAAGATGGTCTCCATTTATCCCAGACAAAGTATGCTTCGGACCTTTTAGTCAAGGCTGGTATGAAGGGATGTAAACCAATGACCACACCTTTACCTATCTCGGTAAACATGTCAATGCAAGATGGTATACTATTAGGTTAAGAAGAAGCTACGAAATATAGAAGCATAGTGGGAGGCCTACAATATTTGACTCTAACAAGGCCTGATCTTGCATTTGCAGTTAATAAAGCTTGTCAGTTCTTGCACTCGCCAACAACTATTCATTGGGCAACGGTAAAACGAATATTGAGATACATTAGTGGTACTCTTGATATTGGACTTGTGGTTTCACTATCACAGTCTTCGACTATTAGTGCCTTTTCGGATGCCGATTGGAGATCCACAGGAGGTTTTGCAGTGTTTTATGGAAGTAATCTGATATCATGGAGTGCTCGAAAGCAAGCAACAGTTGCAAGGTCTAGTACTGAAGCTGAATATAAATCATTAGCCAATGCAACTGCAGAAGTGATTTGGGTGCAAACCTTGCTGAAGGAGTTGAATATTCTACAGCCAAGAGCCGCTATACTTTGGTGTGATAATATAGGAGCTACATATTTATCATATAATCCTATTTTTCATGCTCGAACTAAACATATTGAAGTCGATTATCATTTTGTTCGAGAACGAGTTGCTGACAAGACATTGGATATTCGGCTCATATCATCATCTGACCAGGTAGCAGACGGCTTCACAAAAGTACTAGCCATTCGACAGTTCAGGAAGTTCAGAAGCGATCTAAACTTACAGAGTTTAGACCGAGGGGGAGTGTTAGAACGTGGCTAGAACTACAATTGTATTAGGATAGGACTTATCCTGTAAATGAGATTCCTATGCTGTGATCTATTAGGTCTTGGTCTTGTAATTATGTATCACACGGTCTGTTGTATGAGCTGAATATATAATGAAAGGTGCGGCCCCTTGAGGGTCAATGCTTCCAAATATTTCTTTCACAAATGTCTATGTTAGTTGGACCCTTCGTGAGGGGATCCTGATGTCTATCTCTGTTGGGGAGCTCGTTCCTCTTCTTCCTCGGCAAGCTCCTTGCCTCCCTTGGATCTTTATGGTCCACTCTTTCTTCCTAGCAACCTTGGCTTGCTTTGCCTTCTATAGGGCCTGTTTGTGTCACTAGCTTGAGAGAGGTTGATGTTGTCGGGGTACCTGACTGGAGCCATCAAGCTGATTGCAGGACGAATCCAAGACACCGCACTCCTTGTTCCGAGCCTGTGCACCCTCAACCGCAGCCTACGCCCCCACGTCCAACCCTAAACTAGTCCTCTCTAGCGCGGGCGTGCTCTAGGTACGCCGCGAGTGAGCTCCATGGCCAACTTGTAAGATATACACGAAGAATGGTATGTGTGGTCCATATAAGATGATATGGGGCCATATACATCAAGTACACATCAACGCACAATCAACAACCACTCAGGTGGTTTAGGGATGCTTTAGAAGTTTGGGGACATGGCATTCTAAGCCAAGTTTGGAAACCTCATGTGCATTTTACACTATTGTGCCTTTATCCTGGTAATCCAACAGTTCTTAGTAATCAGTTGTTCTCTCCATTTGAAATTGCCATGTTGTAGGTTAGGTTATTGATGAACACTGTTTGGTATGGTCAAGGGATCCTGACATTGCTTGTGCTGAGCAATCATTTCTCCGTGCCAGTCATCCATTAAAAACAAATTTCAATATTATCACGACATTTAAGCTTTTGCAAATTTAAGTGACAGCCCTATCTCCTTTACTTATCCAGCCTCAGCTACTGTGCAGTGGGTCGTTCAGTGTTTTTTTTCTTTTGAAAATTGTGGGCCGTTCAGTGTTTCCGTGAAGATTTGGCAGTCAAGCAATCTGAAATGATTTGCTTCCAGTGGTAGCACTCCCTCTTAATAATCTGAAACAGTCGAACCAAGATCCGATCATCGGCTATGCTGTGTTTATCTCATTTCAAGTTGCTGCGTTTATCTCATTTTAAGTTTTTCCTTTGTCATAATAGAATATTCTCTTGCAGAGACTAATCGCTCTTCCCAGTGCAGAGACTAATCGCTCTTCCCAGTGCTTTTTTCAGCCTAGAGGAGCAGGCACAAATACAATTCAGTTCATGGAATTGGCAAAAATGGTCGATACAATTACCAAGAAATGTCGCGGGGGAATAGTAACAGGAAGCTCATTGTTGCAGAGCAGCCAGTGTCGCAAAGAACCCGCCCATCTCTGTCTGCCACTCTTACGAGACGCAAGGCCATGGAAAAGACCAGGCATCAGATACCACATGGCATTTCAATTCATTCAAAGTCTTATTTGTTTTTATAAAAAAAGATTTTGTTTGCTGCTAAACAAATTACAGGATCAAACACAGGCAGAAAAAACAGGTGAGCAGGAGCGCAATCTCTCAGCCGAAAGATGGTGATTTTGTTGTGTGAATAATCACCGAGGAACTCAGCACAATTAAACGACTTCATCACCGATTGCATCAGATACAAATGAAAAAAAAGGCCAAGAAAAATCCAGCAAGAGCACAGGGAAAAAAGAACTATTGGGGAGATCAGATGGTAGTGCATGTAATTTTGGCAATCATCATACTGAAGATGCAGAGATTGGTTTATGGATTGAGATTCCTCACTTCACCCCCAATCAGAACAACCATATAAACGAAACAAGCACAGATAACTCGAGGAAATCAACAAGAGGGAAAGGAGAAGAAAAACACAAGCAGATCACCGAAGGCACGATTCAACATAGTCGCTATTCACTTCCCGCTTGCGGCGGCGGCGGCGGCGGCGGGCAAGGCACGAGCGGCTGAGCAAGCGAAGGAAGGCTGGCTCGTTTATAGGCGCCGGCGGGCGCTAGGGTTTGCACGGATTACTGGGCTCATGTCGTGGAACCTGCGGCCAGTGGCGGGCCAGACCCATGTAGCAAAACATATGTAGCCCACCTAAGAAACTGGGACCCGGCTGTACAGAACATTTATAACCTATCTAAGAAATACATGTAGCCCACCCAAGAAACTGGGCATGTACAGCCCATTTAACCTATCGAAGAAGTCAGCCCACGTGAGCAGCAAGCTCATCATCATCTCCCCCCACGCTGCAATAGGCATACATAGCCAGGAAGCTCACGCTACCTCACGTCCTCACCGTCACCGCTTCTCGCTGCGTAGCTTGCCGTCTGGCCGCCGCCGCGCTCCAGGGATTCCGCGCTCGCCGGCCTCCTCGCGGCGCTCGCTCTTCACCTCACGCCGCCGGGAGGAACCGCAAGGCAGCGCAGAGCCCTACAGGTTTCGCCTCGCCCTCCGCCGCTGGCAAGCTCGGCATCGCCGAACACCCTCCGTCAAATTTAGGAAGCCGTGGATCTAGGGGCAATACCGGAAACTTGCAAGGAATATAGGGGGACTCGAGTAGCCCAGGTTTTCCTTCCTTGCTGTGCTATAATCCTATCCGCCTCTTCTCTCAGAAGACCGCCGCCGCCGCAATTGGTTGCGCTACACCGCCGGCGCCCTAACCTTAGCCGACGGGGCAGGGCAAATTAGACCTCCGGTCCGCCCAATTCTTCCCTTGTTGAGAAGCGGCTGCTTCCTCATCTTCCCCTTTTGACTGGTACTGGATACTGGACTTGCTGGAGTGGAGATCCATCCTCTTGTTTCTAAGGCAAGTAGCCTAAGCTTGCTTCGCTGGGTCCTTGCTTTGCTCTGACAGTGCGCTGTCAGATTCGAACATTTCCTTCTATGGATTCAGTTAGCTGTAGTATGTAGATTCGTGCGTTGCGTGATGCCGTACTAATCCAATCCATCCGCTGTTAGATTAGTGTCTTAGTGTGTTCAGCTTGCAGGATCAGTGTAACCGAGGTGCTGCTGCAGTGTATTTTGCATGGATTTTTTTTAGTTTTAACGGAACCCCCATGCTTGGGACTGAAAGGCTTTGGGGTCGTTGTTGTAACGGATAAATCTGCTCATGTAGAATTGGTGGATAAAAGTGCCATGTGATTGTCTTGTTTCTCTAGGAATGATTAGTTTATAACCCAATTGGGCATGTATTTTGCTAGCAATGCCCCTTCCACAGTTTGAGCCACGCCACACACTGACAACTTAATTTGAAGCCAAATTCTTGTGCTTTGTTTTTCACTTTGTGTTATTCTTACAATGCGTAAGTTAATGAGTTAAACTTGCAAAACTTGTGAGGTATGGTATCATGCTATCTAGTTTGTGGGTGGAAGAAAGGCAAGTTTATTATTGAGCACTTTTAACCCTTAACAAGCATATACGATTATTATGGTTTTGTTGTGATCATGGTAAAAATGCACCTACTACTGAAATACGTGAAGATGGTACTTTTTAGTTTTTGACGAGTTCTCTAAGTCAAAGGACTAGTAGAGTTAGTGAGATCTTCCATATCTCCACAAAGTTTCAAGAGCAAACTCAAATTGATTGAGTTATATGGAAATGACATATAATCCTTTTCTACTACCAGTAGTGAGCGTGCACTGTTCATGAAGCTCTATTCTTCCAGGCATAATTCTTGAAATCTAACATGGATATGGAACATGTTCTTCCCTAGTTTTTCAAAATTTCTTGAAACTTTTATAGACCTCATATTCATAAGTTTGCAACAATTCTTACATTTTCACTGGATATGCGCCCTTTTATCATTGCTTGCTAAATCTTAAGTAGCAATTAGCATTATCTTTCTAGTTTCTATATGCTCTAAGAGTTAGTAATTGGTGCCTACACGCATCTTTCTTCCTGGCTGTGTGCCTGTGTTCTTAGATTAGCAGAGGAGGTTCTTATATTAGCAGCTCCTCTGTGACAGCTTGCAGCCTGGTGTAGTGTTATATCTGCCTACCAGTTACCGCCTAGTGTAATAATACTAGTCTGCATGGGGCTTCACTATTTATTATGGAAATTTAAACATGTTCATGGAAAGTTCTATAATGTCATGGTTGGAGAATGTTACTTCAGTCTGCCAGATGAAATACTTTGCGTAACAATCTTGACATCATTAGTATTTACCTCTATGGCCTAATCGATGTATGGAAATAAAGTCCTTCCTAGAACTAATAGCATATAATAATAGTAAATGCATGGTCTGTGCGTGTAGGTTGTCTTCAGACCCCTCTATTACACTGTTTGGAATACTATTATAACTTGTTAAGTTGACATTGTATGCTCACTCACATATTTTTTTTTCTGAATCAAACTTCAGGTGGGCATGCATTTCCAATATGTCTAGCTCTAATCAGATGGGTTCTGATGGCAAGTTTGGGAGAGGTAAACTTTTTGGTTACTATTTTAATTTATCTTCAATTACCAAGAAAGGGAAAAGTGTAGAGTTCCAGGCTGTCTTTTGGTGTAGCATGTTGGATAGATTTCACATACTCAGTTGGGTTTTGGTTAAACTAATTGATGGATAGGTAAATGAATAAAGGAAATGTTAGACTTATGGATATATTGATTTACGATTAAGGCATGAAGCTCTAGCTGTTTCTCATCCTTGAGTTGACTCTGTAGTTTTTTTGTAAGCATGCCTCATTTGCAAATGTTGTAATGATTGTGCTTTTGCTAAGGTGATGTCTTGTTAGGTTCATTCTCTTGCTATCCTCTTATCACTCTATGGTACTGTTGGGTGCTGGCTAATACCTTTTGACAATGCCATGTGAAGTTTTCCGCAATTTTGGCTTCAACATAATTAACATGTGCCCCTGGTGGTATATGCAATGGACTTAGTCCACAATAATACATCCTTTTTAATTAGGACATTAACTGTTGATCTGTGGCACCATGTATGGCCATTAGTACCTTTGGAGTTGACTTCATAAGTTCATAAGTACCATATGCCTGGAGTGATAAGGTTCTATGTAGAATAGTGGTGTACAAATTTGGGTTACCTTCTTGATTCCTTTTTCCTAGGGAAAATATATTCATTTCTTTGAAGTATTTTTGTGGTTATTTTATGAAAATCATCACCGTTTGCCCCCTTTACTAATCTTAGTCGAACTGCTCACTATTGCTACTACAATCAGTGTATTCAGAGGTTCTCAGCCCATATTAGTCTTGACTCGGAGCGCCTGAATCTTCATTATTCATTGCAATATCTAATGCAATTTTTATTAAATACTGACCCACCATGATTTCCTTTTGTATTTCAGGTCCTCGGGAGCTTAGTGGTGCTGTTGACTTAATTAGCCGCTACAAGCTGCTGAACCATCATAGTTTCTTTTGCAAGAAACCTTTGCCATTGGCAATTTCAGATACAAATTATCTTAACAATGTTGTGGGCGACACAGAAATTCGTAAAGGAGAAGGGATGGAGTTGGACCAACTCTTCCAAAACTCATACCCAAGTGAGAAGACTGCTTACATTCAGCCCTTTGACATGGAAACGCTAGGACAAGCATTTCAGCTGCGAGAAACTGCACCAGTAGATTTGCCTTCTGTAAGATATTTTCTGTTGGAATTTTCATGTCTTTAGTTGTATTGACTCTTCCTTCTTACTGAAGTAATCTGCACTCAAAACAGGCTGAAAAAGGTACACCAACCATATCTGGGAGACCAAAGATCAAGTCCAAGGACAAAGTAAGGAAGCATAAGAAACACAAAGAGAAAGACAGAGACAAGGAGGAGGAGCAGAAGAAACACAAACATCGGCATAAGGACCGGAGTAAAGATAAAGATAAAGATAAGGACAAAGACAAAGAAAAGAAAAAAGACAAGAGTGGGAATCATGAGTCAGGAGGTGATCATTCCAAGAAACATGAGAAGGTTACCCATCTATCTTATTTGTTTGAGATATGAGCTTGTCTGAGCTGAAGATTACTATGCTCTAATGTTTTCCATGTATTATTTCAGAAGAGGAAGCAAGAAGTAACTGGAAGTTCGGCAAGTGTCCAAAATCACAAGAAAAGTACTATCCCATATAATTAATCAACATTTCATAATTGTCATAACATATTTCCTAATATTCCTTATTTGTTGTTGTAATATCCCTTGTTTTTTTATGACAGCACAAAAGCACAAAAATCAGTGAAATATGCTATGGACTTCGTTAATTGCCAGCCATTCATGTTTCTTTATTAGTTCAACTCCATTTATGCTGTTAATGAGTGTGGCTCTGAAGTCTTTCTTTTCAATATCACTTCTAGCAGAGGTATGCACTTCTTGAATTCTTATAATGTATTGCTTAATTTGTTTAGATGTGCTTAATTGCTTGCTATATGCCTATATATAACTTTATATGCATATGGGCATCCTTTTCTTTTTTCCAGTGAAGGTTTGAGAGCACATAAGTACACATTTCCTTTTTAGCGTGTCTTTGCACTTTGGAGCTAAGACCACCTGCGTTTTCTTTCTTTTTAGTACCTATCAAAAACATTTATGTACACCTGATTGATTTCCTGTTGCTGAATCACTATGGCAATCTTGATAGATGCACTATTGAATTTTTTGGTTGTTTCAAACAAGGTTTCCAGGCATGAAAAATGTACTTATTTTGTTCTAGTTGTTGCCAGTTTCCACATTCTTTTGTTGACCCTCTTTTGGGAGGGAATTCGTTTGTGATCAAATATACAGCCATAACTTGGTGTAAGCAGACTGGAAAAGTGGCAGCCTTAGTTTATTCCACTATGGTCAAAGTTTAGATTCAAGTGCTGGTTTCAGTTGGTTTCGTTGTACACATTCTGTGTGCATTGGCATATATTGATAATGCAGTATATGTGCATGACGTGTTGTTCTAATAAAAGTAAGATGATTATTTATTTTTTGGGTATATTTTCTCACACAGAAAACCCAGATAACGGAGTTAGATCATGGGCGCCGAATTGTAAATGAGGAGACAATACTGTGCAAAATAAATAAGGGGTGTACGCTGGTGTACTGTGATAGTTGCTTTAGAATTTCCTGTCTTCCTCTTTGAGGATTTTAAATTTTCTTTGCAATCGTGGCGTTCTTCTCATCTTTCAGGATTTTTAAAAGGGTTATTTTGATATTATTCCTAGATCAAATACAGATACAATGCAGTGAGTTTGTTAAAGAATTATGATAATATGGATCTTTATCTCCCAAGAAAGCATCTAGTTTTTGTTTTGGTGTACCACCTGCCTAATCTTGGAACACATTTTTTGTGCTGTAAATGCAGTTACCACAGACGGAAAATTCATACTAGGCTGCTCCGGAGGAAACAAGATATAAGCTATGATGGAATACACCATGTATATTGTTCTTCGAGGAGCTTGGACTTTGGCATATGGAGTTGTAAATTATTTTCTTATGGAGTTGTAAATTATTTTCGCGTCGTTCCAGCTTATGTCCATTAGCAATTCTTCAGCATTAATTGCAATGTATGATCCTGTAATTCAGACAACAGCAGGCCCAAAGCGGGGCCAGGATATCTTCCCAACCTTGTGACTTTATGTAACAGAGAAGGCAGTGGATAAATATGCATGATCCAGAAAACTGTGTTACAGACAACAGTGCATCAGTGACATCAAATCGAGTATTATCCCTGTACTTTGAGCGGGGTGAGCCTTGCAGTATTGTTCTAGCTGCGCTAGTCAGCGGTCGAACCTATTTGACGCAAGGCTTTGTATTACTGTTACTAGAACACGGTCGCCATTTTGGTGATCATGCGCCTGATTTACTGTTCGGACCACTCCACCTAGTGTATCGTTTGTTTCGTGTATGGAATGGTTTAAAATAATAACAACCATTTTGTTTGATCAGGTGAATTGTACCAACCCATTCAAGATGAAGTCATTCCACTCAATACATTATTCTATTACTAATCTATAATAGATTTGATACAAGTAATTTGGTTGAATCTTACTATCCAGTACCATCCATACCTGCACTGAATACACCCGACTAATAGATCGTCATTTGAGAGGCCCTATAGGGGCAATGTTCTTTGTGCCAGGCCATTCTGACCAGCTGATTTCGGAATACCGGCTGAGGCATCTTGAGGTCAACTCGGTAACGCTTTACACAGCCCTTCACGTATATTGTGTGTCCGAGTGCTCTTCTCATCGTCAACCACCATTACGTGTCTTTGCATGACTCCATTACGTGTCTTTGCTATAGTCTTAATCATGTGTGAACGTTCTTGCCCCTAGTCCTCTGCTTGGTTTTCACACCTTTTTTTTAAAAAGAAATTTGGTTTCCACACCTGCATCAACTGCTTATAGCAGCTGTTTATTTAGAATAGAATTCAATTTGATACGAGAATTCTGGTTCAAATAAGTCGTCGTTGTCAGCAAAACCCTTGGTGCATGCCTCTGTCTGTATGAACGCTCCTCCCAGCGTCAGACTGGAAGACGGCCACAGTGCATGTTTCAGCCATGTGCCCATGTCATTAGGTGGCCACTCATCTCTACGATCCATCTCTTAGTGTGCTCGCCCAACCAATAAACAGACTAATCAAATCAAATAGCCTCCTAATGATGGGAGAAAAAAAAATAATCAGCGGCGGAGACAATCTGGCCTGAGATTCACAGGATTCCACTTAGATATAAGCGATGGCTGTAGGGCTCTTAGGTGATCCATCATACGCCCCCTGCTGGGTCTGTCTCCCTACCGTGGTAGCGCGAATATTGGTGGCCCTGTCCGTCCAGCTGCTTTACTTGTCTTTGGAGAGAAGCCAGCGAGCCGTTCCGTAACACATGCCTCATGGTCATGGATTAGCCTAGCTTAAAACTTTGTTAATTACTTTAACACACTGGGTGTGAGTCATCCTCCCTGCCTATGGCTACGCCTATAGATGGATCATGACAAAGCAAGATCTCGCATGTGATCCAACTGTAGCTGCTACGACTCTAACAAGCCGCCAGGGTTTATATCTATCATCTATCTTAGCATTTCGAAGTTACTGCGTGATGCGTGCTTGATCAGCTTGTTACTACTTCTTTATGAGCTGTGTCAGTGAAGCTTGTCGGAATCTTTTCTCCTCTCGGAGGCTTTGTCAGAGAAGCTAGCTGGGCAGTTTGGCCATGGAGGGGATTATTGAGCTAGCTAGAGGCAGACAGACAGGATCACAGGATCGCAGGGGGAGACAGTGGTGCATGCAGCTCCAGGCATCATCAGGTGCAGGGCTGCGGCCGGCTTGGAGTTTTGCTCAGAAATCAAGGGCATCTCTTCTCGTTTACCTCATTTCCTGTGCCTTCAGATTGGCTCCTTCACTTTGATCAGTAAATGATAACCTTATGATTACACTGAGGATCATTTTTGTGTTTTTTTTTTCCTTCGGAGATTCATTATTATACGCAAAAAATTCTACTAAGGCATTGCAGTTAAGGTCAAGAAACGACACCAGAAAGCATGCTGCCTAGGGCGCAATTGTATGTGTACTGCTGTCATAATTAATGAAATAGATATAATGTACTTGCAGATAAAGAAAATTGCATTAATTGGGGAATAACAGTTCTTCTGTTTCAGTGTCAAACATAATAGTATATATTAGGGGGACATGACAGTGGTCCACCGGGCAGAAGCAAATGTGCATAATTCCCTGCCCCTGGAACCACTGAACCGTGGGCCCTCGATGCCCACAAATAATTGGACCAAGAGCAATTACTTATATATGTTCTCTGATTCCTTTGCCGAGTGACCGACTCATCCGCGCCTGCTTTCGAGTAGTGTGTGGATCATGTGGACATTTTCCTTTTCTAGCCCCCCACACAAAAAACCATTCCAAATTTGTTTCCTTTTCCATGAAAGCAGTCAAAAAAGAAAGTTAGATGGACCTCAAGTAAAGCTTATATATACGTATACTATGCACCGCAATTTGATTGACAGCTAGAACTACTGAAAAGCTCTGTCAATCAAAAGGGACAAATCAAAAGGGACGACAAAAGGAAAGCGAGAAGTAAACAAAGATTTGTAGTGTATACTACGCAGCGTTGTTCAAGGCTACAGATCAAGGCCATGCCCATGCGTGTCACACTAGATGGGTAGATCATATCTTTGGCACGAAGCAACTTTGGAGATCATCTGAAGAAGTAGTTGCCAACTCCCCATTACTTCGGTGTACTTTTGGTTGGCATTCAGCCGGACAGATTGGAGCCGAGGGTGTACTGACGCTGTTAACATAATGCACCCTCTCATGGTGTAGGGCTGCATGCTCGAGTTGTTTAGGGAGCCCTATATGTGACATGTGGGCAGTGGGCTACACACCTAGCTGCCTTGCAAATGCTGGTGAAGTGAGCAAGCTGTGATCTCTCTCGATCTTGAGGTGTGTATAATACATACATGATCCCCTAGACACAGGAAGAAAAAGCTACTATTTGATACCATAATACGAGCTCTTGTCACCTCACCATGCGCTTGTTGATTTGATTTCTACTAGTGGAGAAGATACAAAAAGAGAGGACCACTTTGCCTTCATCGCACTTTTGTTTAGTTCCTCTTTTGTATCTTTTCTCGTGCCCCCAAGAACACTACGTGGACATCACAAATCCACTCCACCAATTAAACTAGCTTTGGCACTATGTGCCACCGGTATCTCTCATCTTTGGAAATTCAATGTAATCCAGAGAGATTTGTATTGCTATTGCAGCATCCACTCTGGAGCATATGCATGTAGCATATGTATAACTTGTTTTATTTCAAAATATATTTGCAAAGGTGGTGGATGCAGGGGGCTGTTGGTTGCAACTTGGCGCAGCAGCAGATCTTGCAATTTGAATCGAATGCATGCATGCCGCACTAGGTAATCACTAGCTCAGATAAGGTGCACTAAGCGCGGAATATGCCGCGTAATTGGTCGGTCAGCAGAACAAAATATGAGCGCAGCGTGAGAGTGACCTCACGAAGCCGTGCACTTTGTAAAAGGAAATATGCGCGCTTTCTTCCCATAGAGTATTTTTTTTTATCAAATCAAACTTGTAAAAAGTTCTTCATCGTCCTTGAGTTTTTGGGCCTGCTAGTTCATTTTCCTCGTAATTTGTTTGAGTTCGAAAGCATAGCACCACATAGGTGTATTTCACCATCATCTTCTCGAAAGCTCTCGTCACTCGTAGCGAGCATTCAGTGTCAGTCATCGGTGCTTCACGGATGCGGTTGAAATTTGGTGGACTTCAATTCTCTAACAAAGAAAATTTCGGTGAATTTCGCACATGTATTCCTCCCTCTCCCGACAAGTTCGCACCTTTTATGCCCCCGCATTTTTTTATCCTACTGGCACCGCCAGGAATGTGGCACCCTCCGACGGATGCGCCTTGTTCGTCACCTCCGACGTACCGCAACGTCGCGTCGCCGTCGCCGGGCTGGCCCTCCGCGGCGCTGGCGGCCGTTGACGCGCGCACCCCCCCCCCCCCCCCCCCCCCCCCAATCGGCCGCGATCACGCACGCACCGCGCGCGCGGACGATCGACACACAGGCAGGCACATGAGCGCCGGCCGGGGACAGACAGGAGGAACCGATGCCCTGCCCCGCTGCCGCCGCTGATCCCGGCACCACACCGTACCGCGCCGCGTGGCGGTGGCGGGGGGCACAAATCCCTCCCGCCCCGCGGCCGCCGCCTTTATTCTCCCCCCGCCCCGGCACTGTGCGGCGCGGCGCTTTTGCCAGATTCGATCGATCGAGATCGGCCGCGCGCGCGGTGCCCGCGCACGCCGCGTAGTACGGCCGCCGGCGGCCGGGTCGCTCGCGTCGCGTCGCGCTGCGGCGCAGGAGCACGGATGGGACGAACTGAACTGGGACGATGGGATAGGATGGGTGGGTCTGCCCGGGCGCGGGTCGGGGGGAGGATGCGATAGCGATGCTCCCTGTCCCCGGCCGGCTCGATCTCGCATCGCCCGGCGCAGGGCGCGGGGGCATATATCTCATCTCGGGACTGTGGCGGCCTGTTGCTCGCCGCTGTTGGGGAATCCGATCGCTGGATCGCGTGGCGTGGCCGGAATTCCTTGGGGGTGCAGTGGTACGCCGACGTGCGGTGGTCGTGGGCCTGATTTTGGATCCACCGTTTCGTTTGCAGTCGACCTTGGTGTGGACTTTTTGTCCCCGGCGATGCTCGCGAGAATCGAACGTACGTCGAAATGGTCCGTGACCTCGATCCACCAACCTGCGTCTGCGTTCTCCATAGGACCGTAGCTAGCAGGGGTCAAGAGCATCCAAAACGCGAGATGCCGTTGAAGGAAGATCGGCAAAGAAACCAATGGAACCCATAAGCTTCGAGAGGTTGACGACGGGTGTATACGTGTGCGTACACTGAAGGAAAGGAAACGAAAAAAAAGGAAAGGAAAAAAAAAACAGGCGTCTGCCCATGCATCTTTGCCAGCTCCGGCCACGTACGACAAGCAGTTTTATTTCCCTCGGCGTCAGCAGAATGATGATCCGATCCCCGATCCCCCAGCCGCGGCAACCCAGAGCAGCGAGCTGAGGCTGGCCGGGCCGGCACCCCGCCGCCGCGCCATACCTTGCTTGGCTTTAAGTAAAGAGCAAGGACCACACTCTGGACCGGATTAGCATGTCCGGGCTTTTCCTAACAGCGGATTAGGCTACCGCCAATTGATTTATTAAGGGGGTTAAGCTTCAGCTGCAAGCCGACTAATCATCATCATTCTGACAGACATGACTGGATCGAGTTACATTACATGCATGCATCTCATTCTCACCCTATACCGCCTCTCTCCATCGAAATCTTGGCGAAACAGCGGCAAGTCAGAAGAAGCGGGCCCACCTGCATCGACTTACTTACACTGCTCGTGCTCTCTGTCTCCTTCCGATCTTCCTCCTCCATCGCCGAGCCGCCGTTGACTACTTGACCGCGACGGTGAAGGGGGTGGTGGCACGAGCTCGAGAGACGTGTACGCTAGCTACCTCCATTCGCGTGTTGCTTACCCCTCCGTCACTCCCCAGGGGGGAGGGGGGGAAAAAAGGAACGTGATGGGTTGGACATCATCGATTCCAGTCAAACTTCTTAAACTTTAATTATCTCTCGATACATATCTTTTGAAATCTTTCTCATCAAAATATGAACTTTCTCGTCAAAATATGAAAAATCACGTATTTAAATTTGTCTAAGACTTAGTCCCACTGTATCATTGTTCTCCAAAACAAAAATAAAGTACCTCGCTACTGCAGACCAAGCCATCGCACACGGCCTATCACAGCCGGTTTTAGAGGAACCGACGTGGTATCACCGCTAGCTCCTAATAGGAATCGTCGGTGATGAGCTTCCCCGAACTCGAAAAATTATCCCAACACAATTTACCTCGTCCGCTCCTCTCCCTGTCTTATCCACATCCTGTTGCCGCCTCCCTCTCTCCTTCGCTCCCCTCCGCGCCTCCCTCTCTCCTCGACCGCCTCCCTCTCTCACCATACCTCCTTTTCTCCCCGGCCTCCTCCCTCTCTTCCTCTCCCGCCGGACCTCCCTCTCCAGATCCAGGGCATAACAGGTGAAGCATGCCATGGAGGCGGTAACGGTTACTGTTCCAGGGACGTTTTTCTATGAGGTCAGGAGGAACCTCGCAAGGACAAAAACAAGAGGCAGACACACAGGGAACCTTCTCCGTATGTGTAGCCACCGTGGGTACGTCACCTGCAACGTGGCACATCCACGTGCCCGACACCAGCCATCGCAAGCCAGCAGGCTTTCAGCGGCCGGGCTGCTCGCTCGCTTCCCCCCCACAAACTTAATCAGGGAGGGGTACGTACGGTGGTCGAGGCACACCAACCTTCGTCAGGCTGTGACTTTTTCAAGCAGTCTTTTGGGTAGGGTGGTGTTGGGGGGGGTACATGCGATCTTTTGTGAGTTTGAGCAGAAAGATGTGTGTGGGGTGGCATTATTATTATTTTACTTTTTTGTTGTATTGCTATCCAATTATTAATATAAAAAA
>NC_028458.1:10339312-10419134 GCF_000263155.2 Setaria italica | reverse complement strand
CCCCCCCCCCCCCCCCCCACCCACTCTGCCGCTGGCCGTCGGCTATAAAACCGCGCTGCACCCGCAACCACCTTCGCCGAACGCGCAAAGCGCCATTAGAAAAACCACAGCAGAAGACCAGAGATCAACCGATCCGAACGCGAGGGGCAACCGCAGGTAGCGCTATATAATGGCCGCTCCGGCCTCCTCGCCCACCACCGCAGCCGCCGCGCCCGCGTCGTCGTCGTTGTCACCGCCCAAGCCTCCAAACAACGCCGCCGCTGGCACCATGCTCGTCGAGCCGCAGATGCCGTCGCCCTACCCCGACGCCGCGGTGTCTAGCGTCAGCTCGTCGAGCAGCAGCAGCAGCAGTGCCAGCAGCAGCCAAGCGGACCGGTCGTCCACGTTCTCCCTCGACTCGTCGTCGGCCGCGACGCCGTCGTCGTCCCCGCCGCGCCCGCACCGGGCGAGCGACGTGGCGTGGGCGCCCATCCGGGGCCGGGATCTCGGCCCGCGGGACTTCACGCTCCTCCGCCGCGTCGGCGCCGGGGACATCGGCACCGTCTACCTCTGCCGCCTCGAGGGCGGCGGCGGGCAGGCCGAGGGCGGCCCCGCGTGCGCGTACGCCATGAAGGTGGTGGACCGTCGCGCGCTCGCCAAGAAGGGCAAGCTGGGCCGCGCCGCCGCCGAGAAGCGCGTCCTCCGGCGGCTCGACCACCCGTTCCTCCCCACCATGTTCTCGGACTTTGACGCCGGCGCGGATTTCTCGTGCATCGTCATGGAGTTCTGCCCCGGCGGCGGACTTCACTGCTCTCGCCACTGCATGCCGGGACGCCGCTTCCCGCTCGCTCCGCGCGGTTCTACGGCGCCAAGGTGGTCCTCGCCCTCGAGTACCTGCATATGATGGGCATCGTGTACCGCGACCTCAAGCCGGAGAACGTGCTCATCCGGGGCGACGGCCACATCATGCTCACCGACTTCGACCTGTCGCTCGAGTCCACGGCGTCGCCGGCGCTAGAGGACGCGAGGAGCGGCGACAGGGGGGAGGGCGCGCCGGCGCCGGCGCCGACGTGCCTCCCGATCCCGGAGCTGCAGCTCCTCCGGCTGCGGCGGTGGAAGCGCCGGTCATCCGCCGCGCCCCGGCCGCGGTTCGTGGCGGAGCCCGTGGACGCGCGGTCGAGCTCCTTCGTGGGCACGCACGAGTACGTGGCCCCCGAGGTGGCGCGCGGCGGCGGGCACGGCGCCGCCGTGGACTGGTGGGCCTACGGCGTGTTCCTCTACGAGCTCATCTACGGGCGCACCCCGTTCGTGGGGGAGACCAACGAGGCCACGCTCCGCAACATCGTGCGCCGCCCGCTCGAGTTCCCCACCGCCGCCTCCTCCCACGGCAGCGGCGGCGACGACGCCGCGGCGCGCGACCTGATCGCGCGGCTCCTGGACAAGGACCCGCGCACCCGGCTCGGGTCGAAGCGCGGCGCCGCCGACGTGAAGGCGCACGCCTTCTTCAAGGGCCTCAACCTGGCGCTGCTGCGGTCGTCGCCCCCGCCCGTGGTGCCGCCCCCCGCCGCGCTGCACCGGTGCGACGACAAGGCCGCTGACATGCAGCAGCTGTTCGAACACTTCTGACGTCATCCTCGGCTCCTCGCCTATTCAGCTAGCCCCCCAAAACAAACTAAATCAAATCAAGCAAAGCATTTTTGTTGTCGATCGATGCATAGCCAAGGCCCGGACTAACCATTCAGCTGGGGTAGCCAGATGCAAAGCCTGTGTTGAGTAGCTAATTACTCTAGTAGTACTCCGTACTCCATTAGCACACTGCTGTTAATTACTATCAATGGATTAATTTGATTCCAATTACCGCGCCAGTTCATCCTTGAGAGCCAAGCTCATGTCGGTATGATACTACCACCTGACGAAGAAGACGACGGCTGAGCTGGACTGACAGCGGCAGCACCGAGGAGGAGGACACGCGCGACTGCTGCGCGATTAGCTGGCGCTAAGCGGGATCTTACCGCCTACTAATTAAGCGCGTTCTAGCTCCGATCGAAGAAACAAAAAAGGAGATGCAGTTCTGCCGCCATCGATCTACTGGCGCTCTTGTTCTGCCCCGCGGCCTGGAGCCAATTAACAAGGACCGCCGCTGGATTTGTCCGGGCTAGCTGCTGATGTGCAGTGGTCGTCTGTTAGGGTTGGGGAGCTGTGTGCACAATGATGGCGACTGGCGAGGGATCTGAGTCGAGCTGTCAGTGAGATGGAGGCGGCGGGCTGTCTCGAGCTTGTCCGGTGTCTGTCCATGATGAAACGCCGCGTGGACTCGTGGGCTCTCTCTCTCTATCCGGGGAGTTTCCTTGCAAGCACAGAGCCACAGACCGAGAGCAACAGAGGCGGCGGCGGTAGTTGAGTTCGTTGGTGAACCAGCCAGCGATGGGAAGTCGATGGATAGGGGCCAGGGCGAAGAGTAATCTAGGGGAATGCATGATCTGGAACCGCAACCGTGGTCTGTGGATCAGGCTAACCTAGCACAATGTGAATTGAACTTATATTAGCCTCTGAAGCTTGCATTTATGTGTATGTGCTACTCATTGTATTGTACATGTGGTAATATTCCTTATTAACACATTCTTATGACACCCAAGCTAGTTCTCATGCCTCTGGTGATAGCAATGCGGCGTATTTCGAAGCAAGGTTATGCTGTTATAAATAAATAAATAAATAAATAAATAATAAATAAATAAATGCACTGTCAGCCGGGAAGCATGTGGGGCTACTCATCATTTGTTTGGAAAAAAATCACTCAGGATAAGTTCATGGACCGAACGGACTCTTAAGAACCTTTCTTTTGCTCTGAAAAACTAGCCTCTCCTTTAGAGATGGATAAGAAGCACATGCAGCCGGTACAACAGAACAACCTTTTTTTTTTCCCATCTCCCATGATGGATGGCATATATTGACATATAGTGGCTTGAAATCTTCATTTCAAAAATGAAGCAGCCCATGCATCATCAGCAACTTGTTCTCTCCATTGCGAAGACAGACATTCGCCTGCCATAACAGGCCACCCATGCCCAGCATCCCCTAAGCACCGCGTACACTGCCTCGCTGTTTCCTTTTTGTACCTTTGTTGCATGGGCGCTCGTATTGTACCCATCCCAGCACCAACTGCCAATCGCACAGCGTCGTCCGTCGCAGTAGAGTACGTACGTCGTGTCTCATATGCGCAGCGGCACAGGAGTACATGGCCTGCCGCCTGCAGATCCAAGGAACCTTTTTGGTGCCATGCAAAAAAGGCATCCACGCAGGGCCCCACGCGCAGGAGAATAAGGTGGCGGGCCACGTTGTGCGAGTGATGGGGACTCTCTGGCTGGCTGCTAGGCTTCAGATCGATCAGACTGCCAACAATGGCAGCTGGGATGTGCGATGGGGTGACAGGCAGGTCCCGGCCGGCTCGCACGCACGCATGGCATGGCAATTGGCATGGCATCTCCCCGCGTGCGGCGCGGCCCGGCCGGCCGGCTGCTGGAGGGTGCAGTGGTCACTCACTCCGTCGCAGCTGCCCCGGGCGAAGGGTAGTCACGGTGTCAACTGTCACGGGCGATGGCCAGCCTCGCATGCTGCAGGACCGCGAGGCGGAGCCTCTTGCATTGTGCGCTGCACTGCCGCGGTCACGCACGCCACGCTCTCGTGCATGGCAGATGGTGTGGCACCGGCCGGCCGGCCGGCAACTTTTCTCGGCTGGTACGGTGGTCACGGCCACGTTGGTTGCCGGGGGGCGGGGCGGGCGCGGCTCGCGAGAGCCTGTCTGCCAGCACGCGCCGTGTCGACCGATCCGTCGATCTGGACGCCGCGCGGTGGCTGCTGGCTCTCGCGATCGATCGACCAAACGGCCTTCAATGCATTGGATTGAAGGTGCTGCTGTCTCTGGTCCTCCCAAGGTGGCAAGGCAACCACGCACGTTTTTCGCTTAGCAAGTGCGCGGTTCAAAAACTTGTGAGTTCTTGCATAAAGAAAGCTTACTGCACGAGTACTCTGGTATGTTCAACTCAGTGCGTGGCGTATTCAATATCTGGATGATGATTCAAGCTCGACCGAGAGCTTTATTCCCCATGCATGAGCACAAAAAGCTGCGCCGCTCATCATGAGCCGGAGTTGCACCTAGCTGAACTCGATCGCCATGAGTGCCTATCTAAGACCCGAGGATGTTATCATCATCGTGGCCTTTACAGTCGAGCAGTGGATTGTCATGTCAATTACAACGGCATCATTTACCATACCACACTCTGTTTGTAGTAGTACCAGATGTCCAGATGCCTTGGAGTCGTCAAAAACGTACGTAACGACGTAACGTAATCGACCGATCCATCCATTGTCGTTTGTCGTCCCAATCCTAAGTTCCCGACGGATCGATTCAAAGAAAATTAAAGGACTAAAGGAGAACTATAGATGGCCAAATGGGTGGCCCAGCTTGACCTGGCACGAGCACGGTTTGACCCGACATGTTTAGGCCAGTAAACGTGCCGGGTCGTGCCAGCCCACATGTCGAAGAAGCAGCCCAGGCACGGCCCACTACCTTCTTAGGCGGTTCGTGCCGGCACGCTGGCCCAGCGGGCCTTAATGGCCTTGCCGTGCTCGTGCCAGCCCGCGGGCACGGCATCAACCTTCGAAGCCGGTTCCTCCCCTGCGCCTCTTTGCCGTCCACCTCCCCTCGCCGGTTGGCACCAGCACCGTCATCCACCTCTGGGCGCTCCCCGCGGGATGGCGTTGAATCGCGGGTTGCCAAGCAGCTCGTGGATAAAGGAGTGGTCCCAGGGGAGCTCCTCCAGCGTGACCCGTCGCGGGGCGGTCCCGGTGGGTGGCAGTGCCTCCGCGGCAGTGGGGTGGGACCTAGGGGTGGTGGTGTGACGGAACCGTCCAAATTAACATAGCTAAAGCACACTTAAGTCGCTTAACACGCGACCATGTACTTTAAACAAGTCAACTTGGTCGTCCGTCGGATTTCATCCGATAAACCACTTAACTCCGGATCGAGAAAGCAAGACTCGCTCGAAGGCGAGTGGTTACAGAGATTACAGCAGTCCATCCAGATTAAACAAGTGCAACAATTTATTACAACATCAAGTTAGAAATTCAACAGAGTTTGCGGAGTTTTCAAGCGATAGAAATAAATAAGCGGAAGCTAAATATCGTTGCATGATATCATGAAGAAGCCGATCATGACATCAATGATCCCTATCCTCGCCGTCCGAGGAGGGATCTGTGGTGGAACTGCCCAAATTAACTTAGCTAAAGCACATTCAAGTCGCCTAACACGCAATCATGTACTCTAATCAAGCTAACTCGGCAGTCCGTCGGATTTCATCTGATAAACCACTTATCACAGGACCAAGAAAGTATAGCTCACACGAAGTTGAGTGGTTCCAGAGATTACAATAGATCATCCAGATTAAACAAGTGCATCAAGATTCTTACAACATTGAGTTCGAAATTCAAACATAGTTGCAGAGTTCAAACAGCAGAAAGAAATAAGCGGAAGCTAACGTCGTTGCCGGACATCATGATGAAGCCGATCATGACGTCAATGATCCCGATCCTCGCCGTTCGAGGAGGGCTCTCTGGCGGAACCGCCCAACTTAAACTGGCTTAAGTGCGCTTAATTGCTGTCAGAACAACAATTATCCATAACGCACTTAAAACAATGTAAGTCCGGTAGTCCGTCAAGGGTTCTGTTCACAGAACTCCTTGAAAACCTCCACGGTATGTTCCATAGCCATACATCAAGATCGCTTCCACGATGGGATCGCATCAACAAACATTACATTTTTACATACATAACAAAGGTACGATTTATTACAAACCATAGATTGAAGAAACTTAACAGTGCAAGTTAAACCATTGCTAAGAGTTTAAAATATAAAACAGTCCGGGGTAAGTAATTAAACATCTAAGTTTATTCTAGGGTATCATGAGACTCATAAGATACCCTAGTTCTTCGGTGCTTCCTCCTCGATGGGTCCCTGCTGGGTTTCTGAAAACAACAACAAAGAGTCCCCTGAGTACGAAGTACTCAGCAAGTCTGACCCGCCTAGCCGATATAAATATTTTTGACACACTGTATGATAGCTTTATGGTGTACTGGCTGACTCACATTTTGCAGAAAGAGCTTACTATAAGTGAAACCTTAGTTTTATCTTTTATTTTAGATTGAGTTTGTTACCTGATCAGTCTAGATGATGAAAAATATTTTAGCAACCAGATGGAACTAAGTCATACAACATCTTTATTCGAAAGCAACGATTCCCTTCTCTTTGTTACACTACGATACTTAAGTGATGATCAAGTGCATTCATATCCGAGAATTGTGACGATCCGGACCGATTTACATCCTGCAGGAGATACCCGACCACCAGCTACGCACAACTGATCGGGTTGCACATAACGACCTTTCGATTAGATGTACCCAACGATCGGAAATATGACTACTCGAACCTAGGGCCGCACCCCCACATGGAATCCCATATCTAGCGATCTCCACTGTGAGTTTCAGGCTACGCCCTGCCCTTCCACTGCACGCCAAGCACGGGTACGAAATATTTCCGATCAGAGAGCCAACTAACCTACCGGGCTTGCTGGTTCCCATATAGCAGTAAGCAACCAGGTAATATCACTTGATCAAAGGTTAAAACAACGATCGGTCCTTAATCAAATTAACCGAGTAGACGGAACTACGGAACTCAAGACTCCTCTCTTGATTCCATCCAAACTTCCGTCCACTATCTTCCAAAACAGGTCATTTCTCTGATATACATATGTATGACAATGTTACCTTAGGTTGCTGAGTACCATAGGTACTCAGGAATGGTAAAGGTAGCGCGACTATGCTTTGTTAAGCATGGGTTACTTACTAATTATTTAACAAGTGGCAAAGATATCCTTAATAACAAGGTTGGATTGTGCATAAAAGTAAGGTTTCAATCAACTCCTAGACTTAATGCATTCATAAAGAAATAACCAATAGTTGTACACATGAAATAATAACTCCAAAATAGATAGGCATAGATGCACCGGGGCTTGCCTTGATCTGTAAAAATGTTAGCATTGCCCGATGGTCCGGCTTCACAAGGGATCAACTCAATAATTTCCTCAAACTCTGGAGGTTCTTCAGAGATTTCCAGAAATTCTGCTTCTGGAGCTTCAGTATCTACGATAAAGCGTATGCATGAGTTAGAGATGCAACTTTTTAAGCACAGGACTCTACAACTTCTTTCATGATAAAGTTGCAAGCCAACAATGACTTAGACAACTTAACTTCATGATAAAGTTGCAAGCCAACAAAACTCTACCCATAACGTCTAACTCGCGATTTAAACTCCCTTAATTAAACCCATTTTAGACTTTTCTTTTTATTTTTGAAAAGCATTTGAAATAATTTATAATGTAAAATAAAATGCAAAACTATAGATTAACATTTGTTTGGAATTAATCAAAATATTATTCAGAATTTTATTTATTTTATATAGCTTAAGCATTTATTTAAACATTTTTAAGGAAAGGCATTAAATAAATACTTAAATCTTTATCTTTTAAAAGCAAGCCTTTTCTTTTATTTTTGAAAAGCATCAAAATATTTTCTAACCTTAAACTCGTAATTATTATAGATTATGGTTAATTTGTAATTAGAAAAGCATTAGTTCATATTTTATGTATTTTGGAATTATTAAGTACTTATTCAATACCTTTGATTAAAGGCACTAAATAAATACCTAAAATGTTTCTATAAATAATAACCTTTAATAATTTTAATGCATAAAAGAGATAAAAACAAACCTATTAAAATTTATTTCATTATTTTTGGGTGTTGCTCTGAATTTTTGGTGAATTAAAAGGTGTAACAGGTAATTTAATCGATTTTTAAAATATGAATTTCCAACCTTATCCGAAAAACCCCCTGGACTACTTTTTTTTTCCTACTGGCCCCCCTACCCTATCCTCAGTGGCGCGTGGGCCAGCCGGCCAAACCTCCCCTGCTCGACGCCAAAACAGGGCGCCGGGGCAGGCAAGGCCGGCGGCTCGCCGGCGGCAGCCGTGCCGGCGACAAGGCCGGGCCGGGGAGCACCCCTAGGCCCCGGCGCACCTGCGGGTGGCGCTAGCCCACCCGGAGGTGGCCTGAGCTGGGCCCTCCACGGGCGGCGGCGGCCATGGCCGGAGGCCGGCCGGCTTCTAGGTCCGGCGGCGACGCAAGCGGCTGGCGGAGGTGTTCTACGGCGTCTACGCGACCTAAGGAGCCTCTAAACCTGAGCACAAGAGTGGAGAAGGGGCAGCGCGGAGGGCTCACTGGAGGAGCAGGGGTAGCGGCCGAGCGGACAGGAACGGCGGCGATTCGGGCTCGCCGGCGGGGAGCTGGGGAAACGGAGGGGTGGGGGTCTCGGTGAGGTGCTAGCGGAGCTTCGGGCAGAAGGAATCGAGGAGAGGAGCGGCGGCGCGGTGGAATCGGCCGGCGGCGGTGCTACTGTCGTGCTCTGCTCGTTTCGGTGAAACTGGCGGCAGGGTAAACGGATGAGGTGGGAGCGGTATATATTCAAGTATTCACCGCGTGCATGAAGGCCACCTCGACGGCTCACGGGCGTGCGTGGCGTGGATGAGGTTGTCGCGCTGGCTGGTGGGAAGAAGTGCCAGCGGCGGCACGGCTCCTGCCATCTCTGTTCTGTTCTTCCTTTTCTCCTTTTATCCCTTCCCAACCGACATGTTCAGGCCTCCCTTACTCGAAATTTTCTATCTCAACTCGTAAAACTCCTTTAAGTAAACTTGTAGAGTAATCCAAGTACTCCATTTGTTATTTTTGCTTCGCATTGAAAGGATCACTCTAAGACCGTGAATTCGAGCTCCAAAGTTCCTGACAACCCGAGACTGTAACTGAATCGAATGATTCAGTTTCGTCAGTCCTCTCGGCAGAGCCATTTCCTCCACTTTGGATTCGATTCCAACTACCCAAACTCACTTTACCTTGCCCAACTTCCACTGATCTTAGTCCAACATACAACAAAGGTTCCATTTTGCACATAATAACCTATCTCTTACACACTGGATTTTTCTGAAATTGGCCCCAAACATTGTTAATCAATGCTGTTTTTCAGACTTAGGATAATTTCAGCGAGAAGCCTGAAATCTGCTCATTTGCTGGTTTTGGGCTTCATTTTAAATTTAAACCTTCCACTTTTTCTGGACAACAACATTTCATTTACCTTCTCCATAGTCCATATTTCACTAATGTCCAAAAATATCTGCTCACTTACAAGAAAATTTTTCCAGAAATTGGCTCCAAAGTTATGTACTCAACATTATTTTCACACTTGCACGTTTTCGGACGACGAATAGTGACTTTGCTGATTCCATCTTCGATTGCATTTCTGAGAGCTTTAGGACTTGATTTAGACTTCAAGATTCATTCCTTTGAGTTTTGAATACTCTCAAGACTCTATTTCATATTTTTGCCAAATTTATCCAGATTTGAAACTTCAAATTGCAAATTTGGTCGAATTCGGCTCAAATTCAATTTTTGCTCAAATTACCTTCCTTTAATCCTAATTTCACCATTACTTCTTGATGTCATACTTAAGTTGTTGTTAATACTGGGTGTCATAGGATCCCACTCGACCATCCACCTAGGAGGAAGCTGGGGAGGCTAAGTGCCACTTGCAGCAAGCTCATAGGCGTCAACATCACCTGAAAGAGATATGCCACAACAAGGCTGAGCGACTACGCTCAGCAAGACTTAACCGACCCCCGGTGGTACTAATCCACCAACACCTAGACAAGCAAGTTTTTGTTGGCTCTCGGGGTTTTTTTTTTGTGCCAAAAACGACTAGAGTAGGTCCTTATTTTCAATATTTTAGCCACAAGTTCTATGTTCATTTACCAGTCTAAGTTAGCAACTATACTAAACAAGCATAGTTTCCAAACAATTTATGACAAGCATTAATATTAATACCATGCATGGCGAACCTAATCTCACGACATCCGCGCACCATGAAGGGTCGCTTCCTTTGTCGGCCGTCCCCATCAATTCCCATACCCGTGTCGGGCCCACTTCCCTTGGTACAAGGCTCCATAGACCCGGCCTCGGCCGTTGTATGACCGCACTTGTCACCACATGCGGCCGCAAGGGAACTCCGTTCCAGAGACAGTGGGACGATCCGCTCACGTCCCGGTTCAATCAGGTACTAGGCTTCCCCATCCCATACTAGGTATGAGATTAGTACTTTCAAACACTTGATCACGAACACTATCACATCTCGACCTTAGTCCAAATTCATGTAGACAGACAGGGCAATCCACCGACCACCAAAACAGTTCATAAGGCCCTGCCCCGTCCATCGCCCTTATAGTTGTAACAAAAGGAAAGCAAACAACTCCTATAACTCATGAGTGATAGTCCATCACTCGACTTTTACCGAGTCCTATTAAGCATTGCAACTACTCGACTTCTTATACTAGTGTTCATGCATCTATGGTTTCAATCAATTCCTAGGAACGTAAAGGCACAATCAAAACAACCAATATATTGCGAGTAATTAAACATAGGAATTTATGCTCCGGGGCTTGCCTTCACGCGGGGAGGTAGCAAACGGGTCTTCGGCTTGCTCGGGCTCGGCTCCGATGGGCTGCAGCTCAGCTACGGCTCCTTCTGGCGTCGGGTGAAGCTCGTAAGTCCCGTCAGCGAGGTTCAGCTCTACACGAAATGAAATGCACCAAGTTAAATTCCCAAACTTTTTCATAGGACGAAAAACACGAGTTAGTGTTGAAGAAGAAGTTATATTAAGGCCACATTCACCTAAACAAGATTTTACACGTGCTTTATCTACACGAGGAAGGGGGGGTGTGGTACAAGCAGGGGGTTGGTTTGATGGCGATTGTGTACATATATACATCTCAACTTTATTAAACTTTAGATCGGAAAGTTATCCTATTTCTGAATGTTATTTTGTATCTCTTCCAATATTACCTTTATTACCTTAAGGTAGCGTATACTTAAACATTTTTATAGAAGAAACCTTAATGAAACTGGTCATGAAATTCTAACAGTGAGTTATAGGGATGATACAGAGCCTTTGATGAATTTTTCACGATTTTTAGTGAAAGGCATCCTTTTCTGTACATTTACGTATTTATTCTTCCCTAAACAGGAAAGTGGTACCTCTTTTTATTTCTGGTGGGTTCCATATTTTTTCCACAAATTACATTACACCACTGACTTATTCCAAAAGGTTTCATATTTTTCTCAGTTCTGGTTTAATTGTTGTGCAAAAAGGCAAAAACAAGCTCAGATTCTCAAGGTAAAACTAAAACAGAGATTTAATAATTTGAACTGGGCTCCAAATCATTTTTCCAAGCTTCTACTATCTGAAACAAACACTTGAGAGTTGGATTCAACTTTTTATCCTTTTTCTATGATTTGTTATGATTTAAATAGCTTAAAAAAGAATTAAAACACATAATAATAATTCTAGCAGTTACATATGCCAAAAGTATTTTTATTAAACACTACTCTTTAAACAGAGTCTAGCAAAATTGGTTTGATATTTTTCTGAATTTTCTACAAATTTTGGTGAATTTCCAAATTTAAACATATATTTTGCTGATATTAAAACAAAAACCGAGGCGAACTTACGGTCTAGCCCCTAGGTCTAGGGTTTAATTGCGCAAAGGTCTCGGGTTTTAGCACTAAGGCCCCTGATTCGACTTTCTCAATCGCAATCAGGTCCTCGGCGGCGTACGGCGGCGGGCGGGCAAAATCCCGGTGATGCACCGGCGGTCGTGGGACGGTGAGGGGCCGTGAGGGCTTACGGGCTCACCTTGGGCTGGTTTGAAGTGGTTGGGGGCGACGGGGATGCTCGGTTGGGGCAGAACGGTGGGAAGCTTCGGGTGGCGGCAAAGTTCGGCGGTGTTCCCGTGGCGGCGGCGCTCTTCGCGGGCAACAAGCAGGCCCTAGAGCTGCGCGAGAGGGAGGCGAAGCAGCTGGTGGTGTCGGCGAGGTGCAGGGCCAAGCAGAAGGGGGAGCTCCACGGAGAGGGTGTGCGGTGGAGCTGAGAGTGGAAGCTGGGGAGCGCGGTGAGGTTCGTGGGTGAGCGGGGAAGGGGGCACCGGCGGCGCTGGGCTCCCATTTATAGGCCCAGGGCGGAGTGGCAAACGAGGTAGGGCCGTGGCTTTGGCGGGCGGGACCAGAGGGAAACCGGGGCACTGCTGCGGCCATTAATGGCGACGGCGCCATTAGCGGACAAAGGAGGGGGAAGTGGTGCGGCAGGCGAGGGCACTACAGGCGAGGTGGGCAGGCGCGGGCGGAGCAAGCGTGCGCGGGAGTGACGGCTTTGTTGGGGCGTCGGGTTGGCGAGACTGGGTCCGATGCGACGCGGCCGGGGTGGCGGTTGGTGGAGGCGGCGACGCTCTGGCAGGCGAGCGCGGGGGCACGCGCTCGACAGCAGCAGGGCGTGCCCTCGGGCAAGGCGAGGCGAGGAAGCGGGCAGGGCGTCCGCGTGCTCGACGGGGCTGCCGGTGCGTCGACCCAGCTGGTCACGGCCGGGGATTGGGCAACGGGGCAGCGCCGGTGGGCTTGCACCATGAGGCGGCCAGCAGGCGGAGCGTGACACACGCGTGCTCGGGCGCGCTCTGGCTGAGGGATCCGCGAGATCATTTCGCCGGGCTGGTTTTCAAGTACCTAGATCTCCCGATTCTTGAACCGCTCAACATTAACTCCCTTTGCAAAAGTTGTAGTCCTCAGACCAGAGTTCAACTTTTGAAATTGAACCGAGTTCAAATTCGTAGTAGATTTGGAGATACGAGGTATCGAAGTTTGAAGGAACGTCGATTTTTGGGACTTAGAGAAAAACAACGGCTTGGCGGGTTTTTTTCAGGGTGTTTGGCTGACTTGAGCTGCAGTTTTGAAATGCTTCGGAGGTGAATTGGACTAGGGTTCAATTGACAAAGTTGTTTTATGAGCTTTTTTCTCAAACTCTTATAAAGGATTTTTCTGATGTGTGGTTCAACATTTGAGAGATAAGCTCGTGCCAAGATGTAGGGTTGATCTGATTTCTAGACAGTCTAAAAAGCAAGTCTTGGGCTGAGTGGACCAAACTAGGTGACTTTGACCTGGATTGTGAAGGCTTTCGGGGCAGATTTAGAACTTACTCCTTGAATCAAAGTTGTTAAGGTCTCAAAGCTCCAAAACTTGTTATAGAGCTCAGATTGAATTTATATTAGAAATTTTGAAATACAGAGCCCCAAAGTTGGGACTTTGTCTAATTTTCTTAAAATTAACACAGATTTGTACTTCGAGTTTTTGAAGGGCTTCTGCTCAGATTGAAGCAAAACACCAAAAATAAAAGTTGTCAGGAAAGTTGAGTTCTACAACTCTTATTTGGATAGATTTTTAAGTCCTTAAGCAAAAATTTAAGTTACTATTTAAACAACGGTTTATCTTGGGAGGGGCAAAAGTGTCCTTTCACTTGCCTTCACTACTGTCAAAGTTCTCCTTTATGCGCTAATGACTTTATTTAGGTTTTAAACATGGCTTAATTTAGATAGGGTGTTACAGGATCCCACTTAACCATCCAACCTAGAGGAAGTTGGGTAGGCCAAGTGCCACTTACAGCGAGCTCAGGGGTATCAACATCACTTGAAAAGATATGCCACAAGCAAGGCTGAGCAACTATGCTCAACAAGACTTAACCGATAGGTGGTAGCTACTCCACCAACTTCTAGACATGCAAGGCTTTTTGGCTGAGGAATTTGTTTTTGTCAAAAGCAACTAGTGTAGGTCCTTACTTTCAATATTTTAGCCACCAGTTCTAAGTTCATTTGCTCGTCTAAATTAGCAACTATACTAAACAAGCATAGTTTCCAGGTAATTTATGACAAACATCAATATTAAGATCATCACCAAGTTCCATTCTTACTCAGTGTAGCATAGCGATCAAGTAGTCCCAAACTGTGAGAGGCAGACGAATCGATTCGAATTTCTTAACCATGCATGGCGAATCTAATCCCACGACATCCGCGCACCGCGAAGGGTCGCTTCATTATCAATCGTCCCCATCAATTCCCAGACCCGTGTGGGGCCCACTTCCCTTGGTACAAGGCTCCATAGACCCGACCTCTGCCATTCTATGACCGCACTTGTCACAACATGCGGCTGCAAGGGAACTCCGTTCCAGAGACAGTGGCACGATCCGCTCACGTTCCGGTTCAATCAGGTAGTAGGCTTCCCCATCCCATACTAGGTATGAGATTAGTACTTTCAAACACTTGATCACGAACACTATCACATCTTGACCTTAGTCCAGTTTCATGTAGACAGACGGGGCAAACCACCGAGTACCGAACATAAGTCCGGCCCCGTCCATCGTCCTTATAGTTGCAACATAAGTAAAGCAATCAACTCCTATATCTCACGAGTGATAGGAAATCACTCGACTTTTACCGAGTGCTATTAAGCATTTCAACTACTCGACTTAACATACTAGTGTTCAGATTAAGGGTACTACATTCATGCATCTATGGTTTCAATCAACTGCTAGATTGTAAATGCGCAATCAAATCAATCAATTGTATTGCAAGTATTTAAAGATAGGAAATCATGCTCCGGGGCTTGCCTGGAATCCGCCCCTGGAATCCAACACTAGGTTAGTGTTTGTTAGACGACACTCGCTTGGCTAGTATCTCCCATCTCGGCACTTGCTTAGTCCTTCCATCTTCGGGATAGCTCCACCATACACCGTCTTCGGGTTTGGTTCCATCATCACATCCTTCACGTGGTTTATCTAGCGTATCTAGATGAGATGCAAGATGCAAATGCATGAATACGAAGAATGGTAACATGAGATGCATTACATAAAAGCATTCAGAACCAGCACAAGGTTACACCACAAGATATAAGTACTTAGAGAGCAAGTTATTTAACTAACTATCACTGAAGTCTCCATAAAGATAGCAAGTATAGCAAGCATGGAACACTAGTTAACACAAGTCAAGCTATTGCAAGCATTTAACAATCAAGAGCTAATTAAGCATAGCATCATACAAAAACTAGGGGTGATGGTGCTAATCAACATGGCATACATAAGTGCATCACACAACCAGCAAGTTGAAGGTGATCAAAGTATATTATATTTGTTTTTAAACCACTCATACACAAGCAAGTCACACACCAACATCACTAGGGTTATAGTAAGCTATGTAGCAAGGTTATTTCGTAGCAATATGTATACATGACCATTTATTAGTTAAGTGCTTGACCAACATTATATAACACATTTATAAGATTCTCAGTAGATCAAGTTAACTCTAATAGTGATATGAGCTAACTAACAAACACACAAGTCAACATCAAGTTTAAACTAATAACTTAAGCACATCCACAGAATCTGGATAGCAGCACAATAGTCACTTGTTTTAACCATAACTAGAGATATAACCATCCAGCAAGGGTGACCCTAGACTTTTTGTAAAGTTAATGAAGTTATATAAAACTTTGTTATTCATTCCAAAAGCTAATTCATAGGTTAATATGATCAAATATGCCAATATCTCTGGTCTGTACCGATAAAGATAGAAAACTAACATGAACTTCAGAAATGTATAATTGGAGTTCTAATCATCCAACAAGCATGATCATTAACTTTATAGAAAACTTATTAAGTTATCTATAACTTTCTTTTGATCATATTTAGGTGATTCAACAATTATTTAGCCTTAAACACACAAAGCAACAATTCTGTCCAAAATATGTGTTGAATCTGATATGCAACTTTAGACAGCAATAAGTTGAGTTCTAGCTTTCACAACAAGGTGGTTCTAGATTTTTTTTGAAATACTAGCAAACCACGCACAACTTTATTATAAACAACATAAGATAAAACCAAAGTTAACCAAGTCAAACATCACAAAGAAGACATCTCTGTCCAGATTAGGACAGATTTTGTCATTCCACTTCACAAGCTCATAATTGGAGATTTAGACCACTAAAAGGGGTGATCTTTAACAATTATGAAAGCTCCTGAAAATCACTACACTTCTTCCATTAACTCCAAGACATGATTCAAAGCTTAGCTAAGTCAAACAACACAATCATTCAGACCTGTACAGAGAGCATGCAAAACTTGGCAATGAACTTGTAAAATCTATAGCTCCTAAACCATCAAGTCTATGGTCATGAAAATTTAATACAAGCTACATTATGAAGTTTTCTACAACTTTTGTATTACACACATTCATAAAAAATATCATTTGCATCACGAAAATATTATCATAACAGAACTTCTCTAGCAGCCATTTCAGCACATATGCAACAAGGTTCTTCATTTAGTTGTTTAACAAGGTAACATATGCACAAGTTAAACACATAGCTCACAACTACTATAAACATAGTTAATTAGTATTAGTTATAGGTAACATGGAACATTCTAAACACCTTAAGCAAGAATTAAAGCAAGGATGAAGAACTTATATAAGCAACATAATCATTAGTTGTTATGTTAACATGAGGGCATACATATGAGTTATATTCAAAGCTTAACCACTGCTTATCATAACTTAGTATCATATGTAACCCTAAAAAACAACTATTAAAAATATCACATGACTTAAGTATATGCATCTACTAGCAAACTTTCATTTTCCAATTATATAGTGAACATATATATTATTTATAGGTGATGTGGCAAACATCTCATTTGGAGCTGAGATGTTTGGATGACAGATGTTATCAAAACATGGCTACTGTAAAATTTTCATATGCTCAGATGGTATAGTTTAATTGCTATGAAAAAGACAAATTGCTAATGCAAGAAAACATGTAAAAGCAAGATAATTCTAAAGATTATCATTTTCTATAAACACATAGCCATATAATATGTTATTATGATATAACAACCTCATAAAAAGGTAGTGGAACCATAATTTCTATTTTTAGACACTCCTAATATTTATAAATCACATAAAAGTTAAACCAATAACTACTTCATACATGCACCAATAAATATTAATTTTTTTCCACAGCACAAGAGCATCATTTATAGCCTACCATAAAAATTTCACATAAATTGGAGCACCAAAACTTTAGATATGAAAATGACAAGCAAACATGCTAAAATTGCCTATTTATCAAGATTAAATCAAAACATGATAAAAACGGTACACAACTAGCATGTTCAATATTTTTCTTAGCTAGAGAGTGTCATCACAAGAATAACACAACTGGAATCCCAATTTTTGGACTTCTAGAACTCGATACATGCATCTAAGCAACTTAAAAGGATTTCTAAAAGTACTTTGTAAGAATAAATAAAAACATCAGAAACTTTCTACTAACACATATCATATTATGACTCTAATGCATATTTCTACTCACAAGGATTCCAAAATATTTTTATTTGCTATTTTACAATTTTTCTACAATTTACTACGAATTTTCAAAGTTTCAGCCTATTTAGATCTAGGAAATTAAAGAAATCCGAGGCCATCTTCCAATCTAGCCCCCAGGTCTACGGGTTAATCGCGCAAAGGCTCCTGGATCTTGCGCCTACACCCCTGGACAGATTCCCCCTTCACTCTTAAATTTGAAACTTTTCACAGGACCCCTACACTTCTTTCCCAAAAGCAATCGGGTCCCTAGGCCCTTTCTTCTACCTTTAGTCACGCACAAAAATAGCAGGTCACACACAACACATCGCACAGCCGGCCGGGAACAAGGGGAAGGAGCACGGCGGTGCTAGGGAGGAGGGCGGCAGGCCATGCCCCAAGGTCAGGGACCTCGCCCGTGGGGTCACTGACGGGGGATGGGTGGCGCACTAGAAGCTCCGCTGGGCGGCGGCAAACGCCGTCGACAAGCCCGGGATATAGCGCGGAAACTCGATGCAAACGGAAAACGGACAAGAGCATCACGGTTAGGAGCTCACCTAAGTTCCATTTGAGCTATTGGTTGGGGACGAGGAGGGCCGGAGCATGGGGCGCCATGTGAGGTCGACGGCAGTGGTGGAAAAGTTTCTGTAACTTGGGGGAAACTTCGATTCTCGTTGATTCGGTGGATGATTGAGAAAGAAGAGGGGCTGAGAATGTAGCTAGGGAAGTAGCGCAACTTTGGGTGAGAGGAATCGAAGGGAGATGGTAGGAGTTGGATTGATTTTACTGGCGAACAGGAACCTCTCAAGCCGGCTGTCTGGGGCAATAATGGAGGAAGGCTTGGTTTGGGAGGCTTTAGCTTGGAGGATAAGGCCGGCTCAAGGCCTGGGGGTGGTGCGAGGATAAGAATGACACAGCAAGGCATCGGGGGCACGCTGGACGGGCATTGGCGGAGCTGCTGTGACGTGGCAGTCATGGCGTGGGCATGTGCGTGCGGTGATGCACGGCAGGCGAGGTGCCGCAGCGAGACGCGGCATGCGAGGTGGAGCATCGACTGGTCTGCGCGCGGGCACGGATTGGGCGACGGGGGCGAGCTGCGCCACGGGGTGGGCGACGTGCAGCACGCTCTACTGCGCGTGCTCTGGCGCAGGGCGAGAATGCGGGATAGTTGCAGGGCTAGACTTTGGGGACAAATTGCGCGCAATTTTTGAACTAAACCTTATTGGCTCCCTTTACAAAAATTGTTGTCCGAACAACCGAGTTCAAACTTTACTAAAGGTTTTTGCCCAGATTTCAAATAGATTCAGAGGTAAATCGTGTCAAACTTCGTCAAAAACTGAAATTTTCAGACTTGGACACATTTCAGCCGAGTTGCTCGTGTTGACCAAACTGGCTGTGTTTGACCTCTTTTTGAAAGCCTTTTGTGCAGATTTTGGCCTAACTCCAATAAGCAAAGTTGTTAAGGGTTTGTAGAACTAAAACCTTTATGTAAGGCTTGACTTGAGTTCATATTAGAAATCATGACAAACAGGGCTTCAAAGTTGGGGACTTTCATGCCTTTCGGCACTTAGAATTTTGAGTGATTTGAAAAAGCCACTAGTTTTAATCTGAGTTTTTGAATCTCTTCTGCACAATTTCAAACAAAATGCTTATAATAAAAGTTGTTATAAATGATGAGTTTAACAACCCTTATGGACAAAATTTCAAGTTCTTAAATAAAATATAAATTATGGACTAATCGCCTTTTAAGCTCTTAGCGGCAAAAGTTGACCCTTGACTTGTTTACTTAGCTGCTAATTGCCTCTCTTAGGCTTAATCAAGTTTAATTAACCTAGGGTTGTTACAAGTGGCGGCCATGCCACGGAGCAGGGGCCGGCGAGCACGGCACGTGCCTCATGGGAGAAGCGGCGGGGGAGGCAACGAAGGGCGTGAGGGGCCAGTGGACGCGGGAGGTGGCGGAGGGCTGTGGGAGAGGCGGCGAAGGGCGCGGGGAGGCGGCGGAGGGCCATGGGAGAAGCGGTGGCGGAGGCGATGACGGAATGGAGGACAAGAAGGTAGGGTTTAGGGGTGGGGGGTTTTTATATGCGGGCCAAGCGAGCCTTAACGGGCTGGGCTGTCCACTTAATCCAAACGAGTTAAATAGGCTAGGCCGTGCCGGGCCAGCACGTGGGCTGAAACAGCGGCCCAAGCATGGCTTGTGGTGTAGGTCGGGCCAGTATGGGCACGACGGCCACCGTGCCGGGCCGTGCCTGGACCAGGCTAAAATTCCGTACCATGGGCCGGCCCACAGGCCACGGGCTATATGGCCAACTATAGTCGCAACTAGCGCTCTGTCCATTTGATCACTAGCTACGTACTAGTACTACTAAAGCGGCTTATGCTCTGTTTGGATCCATCTCTAAATTTTAGCTAGCTAAATTTAGCTCATTTGGATCCAAACGGGGCAGCTAAAGATTTAAAGATATTATACCCTTCCACTATCTAAGTAAAAGTCCCAACTACAATTATGAAGGGTAGCATGGTAACTTATTTTTAACAACTTGCATTTAACTAGTGGATTCAAACATCCCTTGCTAAAATTTAGTCAGCTAAAGTTTAGCTAGCTAAAAAGAAACTTCTAAACTTTAGCTAGCTAAATTTTAGATGGGTGGATCCAAATAGAACCTTAAAAGCTAGGATAGTGATTAAGCTAGGATAGTGATTGGTAGCTTGTGCTCTTCCCAAGTATCAACTGACAACTTGTTACTGATGTACTTAACTCAGTCTTAGTGAAGGTTTCATCAAGAGTTTTATGATCATTAAATAACATAACACATCAGCAATTTTACTGACGTGGCAAGGTCATTACGAGGATAGAAGAGAGGGAGTTTCATCATATGTGAGAGGGGTTTTATCACCATGAAACCCAACAAGTACAGTTACCAAGTTCCCAATCTTAATAACTATGCTATAAAACTGTGCATTGAGACTGGCCTTATGAACCAGGGTTTGCTGCCAGATTTAATATAATTACTGTACGTGAGAATCCTAATCGTACCGGTACTCATCACACATATAGTTAGCTTCACTGTAAACGGTGGCGCACGTTTTCCAGTCTCACGGAAATATATGTGGGGGGTTTAATTTGAACTGGGATGAGAATGAGATAGGAAAGTTATATGAAGTCCATGAGCGATGCCATCACGGGAATCATTTAACTTGCACCACCACTTATGTTTGTCCTGTTGAAACATCATCCGGAGTCCTAAACTAGTTTGGCTAGACACCTAAACTATCCCTAATAGATTTATTTGGAAGAAAAAGAATTTTTTTTTGCTTCGACAGCCTTCTCAAACCATCCTTATATTTTCGCCCACCCAATCACGATCCCAACGCCCCACTTATTTCACTTATTTGCGCGCCGTCTCTCCTCCCCTATCAGCCCCCGTGCTTCTGTTCCCGCGCCCTGTCGCTCCTTGCGAGGGTGCTCCCGGCGGGGGAGCTCGCCGCTGCTCCCGGTGGGGGAGCTCTCCCCGGCCTCGCACCGCCGCCCGTCGCCCGCGTCGCCGCTGTTGCCGTTGCCGGCGCAAACACAGGCGTCGGAGCCCGTGCTGCTGTCGCCGCCCGTGGCCGCACGCCCGCGCGTGCTGGGGATTTCAAGCAACCAAATTGAAAACACAGAGGAGCTCAGTTTCCTAGATTCAAGTGTTCAAGATCTTAGATCTGGATGAAATGTTGCTTCTGCCTAGCAAGATCTTAAACTCACATACTCTTGCAGCAATCCACACTGTCGGAACCTCAAAAACTATAAACTACTACTTCGGAGAGGTTTATGATAGGGTGATACCCATTTCTAATGCCATTCATCCAGTACAACCGAAATCTACAGAACCTAACAATTGACAGCAGCCTTGACAGTTGCAAGAAGCTGCCTGTTTTTCAAACTAGCAAGGTGTGAACAAGAAGGAAAACTAGCAAGGATTCTGAAAAGACCATAGCACACCTGAAAAGCGCAAATCACTTGGGTAGTTCAAGAACTCGCACATCTATGCGATCGTTGAATCTGTGCCTCCTGAAATTGCTTCAAGAACCTTTGGCATGGGAGGCACATCGACCTTAATCAAGCCCTCAAGAATCCAGACTACTTCTCCCATAGTCAGTCTGTGGGACTCGTGATCCTGAATACACCAACAAGCAACTCGGCAAGCCCTTTCAACCTCTTCCAGATTGATGCCATCGTGCATGCTTTGATCCATCAAGCACTGCACATTCCCCTGAAGGAGTTTATTTACAACTTGTACAGGCAAGTAGGTACTATCGCTGTTATATTCTTCTCCGGAGTTTCTTCTTCCAAATATGATTTCTAACAGTACCATTCCGTAACTGTAAACATCTACTTTTGATGAGATAGCCACGCCACTTATCCATTCAGGAGCAAGATATCCCATAGTTCCTCTCATTGTTGTTATGACTCGGCTAAAATCTCTTCGAACAAACTTTGCCATCCCAAAATCTGCAATCTTAGGAACAAAAGAAGCATCTAAAAGAATGTTCTGGGGCTTAATGTCGCAATGGATAATACAGTCTTGGCAATTCTCATGCAAATAGGCTAATCCTCTAGCAACACCAAGTGCTATCTTGTACCGAGTACCCCAACACAAGGGCATGCCACTGCTTTGAAACAGATGGGCATCAAGAGAGTGGTTTGGCATATACTCATAGACAAGCAATCTTTTGCTTCCTTGGCAGCAAAAGCCAATTAACTTGACCAAGTTAATATGCTGGATCATTCCTATCGAACTCAATTCTGCCCTGAATTCCTTCTCTTCTTGACGAGCACCATCAAGTCTTTTAACTGCAATGACAGTTGAGTCAGGTAAAACACCCTTAAACACAGACCCAAAACTACCACCTCCTAATTTTTCTGAGAAGTTTTTTGTTGCATGTCGCAAATCTTTGTATCCAAAAGCCATTATTCCTCCTCTGATGTTGCTTGGTTCCATAGATGAATGCTGCCTTTTCCGTCTCCTGACAAACATGCAAATAATTGCAAACAGAGACAAAGCGGCGAAGATGGTTGCAGCAATCACCAACCGAACTATCATTCTTCTTTTGTGTTTTGAAGTTTTTAGCTCTTCGGCAGCAAGCCGAAGGTAAAGAATTCCTTCGTCGCTGGCACTTCCATTATACCTTTGCAAAACATTAAGCAGTTGAGAGTTCCAAACACTGCACTTACCAGAGTAGGAATATGCGTAGCAGGAGCAATCCCCAAGACAACTTTTTCCACATTCCTCGGCACTCCCAGCTTCAATGTGTTTGGCATTATCAGGGTATATAACATTCCTCATGGCATAGAACATGTCTGTCAGACCACCACTTATGCCTGAGTTGCTGCTGGCACAGTTTAAGGGAATGTTTCTGTTGCATCCGCCTGTTCGATCCCCTAGCTCCCAGTCTTCCTGTGATCTGATGGAGAAACCCTTCATACAGTTGCAGAAAGGGAGCACATCCTCTCTGCAAACCGTAAACGGTCCGCAGACAGCATACGCCTCGCACTGAGCATCTGGTTTTGGATAAAAGAATATCCACTCCGCTGAAGCATCAGACCAGAGCACCATTTTTGCTTGCCCGTCTACATCAAGGACATACCTTGTGACCACGGTCTCGTTTTTCAACCAGTATGTGTAGTACTCTTCCCGATCATTGCTAACGAACTCGGAGAAGAACAAATAGCGACCCGACATCTCCGGCATGTTGCTGAAGTACTGCCCCTCCCATTGCCCGGATGACCAGTATGTAACCGAAGAGTTCCATGAAAGGAGCAGCTCGAAGTTGGCAGAGTCTGGAGATGGGTGGCCAGAGTAGATGCCCGGAGACAGATCGTGCGAGTTCTTATTGGAGACAAGGCCATGGGTCCACCCGGTCACCTTGTTCCTGCCCATCCTGGCACCGGGGAGGAAAGTGTCGGTCATGTGGTCGAAGCTCCTCCAGAAGATGGCAGTCGAGTTCGACGCGTCGGACAGGACGAGGTCTCCGCTGTTGAGCAGCACGGCGATGGTGTTGTTCGTCGTGGTGTTCGCCTGGCTCGACCACAGAATTGACCGGTTGGGTCGGTTGAAGATGGCGAGGTTGCCATCGTCGGAGATGATGAGCTCCGACGAGGTTCCGTCGGGGAGCGGGTTCTCCCGGTTGGCCACCCAAGCTGGGGTCAACTCCGGGACTGTGTTGAACCATATGCCCAAGTACCATTTCGGGGTACTGGAGCGGCTGCCGGTCCATCTTTGGAAGAATCCCAGTGCGAACTTACCGTTCTTGGAGACGAGCTTCCCGCCACGGCCGGCGAGTGGCTGACCGGCCGAGATGGTGTCCGCCGCGGAGCACAGGGATGTGGCAATGATCAGGATGCAGAAGGAAACTGGGATGGATATGTAGGATGAGGGCATGTTGGATTGGCTGTGTTTATAGTTCACCATTCACGGCAGGCAATTATGCTGGAAGCCTGGAAGCAGGGTGCTTTTATCATATCTCATTGTATCAGGAAGTTGCTAGCGTTGAATGATGATTAGTTGGAAGCCTAAAATAAAGAAACTGACAAAAATTGCATCAGATATGATTGCTCATTGCGTTAGATATTTTATGGGCGTCCCTTATTTTATGGTCATCGTGTTTGATAGTCTCTCCGTTGCGTGTCATCCTTGCGGGTAATTTGAAGCAGCTTGCTTGATTTGGAGAGGTACCGTCCGAATGATGACGCAGACGTGCCGCACAAGAGGCCAGGGGGTTGGCCGTGGCGTCGTCGGTTCTGCCGCCCTCGGCAACCGAACTCAGGACCACGCTTCGCCCCGTCATGTGCTTCGCTCACTCGTCTCGCCGTCGTCCGAACGGGCTAGAAATGAAACGAGCTTGGAAGGGCTAGTGGAAGCTAGACTAGAAAAGCTGTTGTTGGGTCATGATCACGTACCAGACGAGACACTTACTTGGCTGCTGTAAAAAAAACAGAAAGAGTTTCGGTGCTCTTCGAGTAATTTTCAAAGGTACCCAAAAACTACCATGCGGCTAGAATGTACTCAAGCCTCATTTGACTCAGTCTCATATCCTTCAATCTTGAATTTTATATGGAAGTGCGATGAAAGTTGCACTCTATATGGAGTAGCCCCCGAGCCTTAGGTTAAATCGAAGAATCAGGTTGAGGGTCAAACTGTAATTTGTATCTCTTTCCCTTTAAAATCCAGAGAAAAACTTTTTTATCAATAGGCACGTGGTACACAGCCCCCGAGCCTTTTACCGACTAGTTTGGTGGGATAAGGGTCAACCTCTGGTCAACGTGACTATCTCTAAAAGAAAATCTTATCTCGTTCGAAAATAGAGGTAACTGTCAATGAGGTGCCCAAATCCAGGGAACCGTTGAACCAAAAGCCCTTGATTTGCGCATTTATCAAGCAAGGATACATTGCATTCAATAAGCTTCCTCATTTCTTCATCGAGAGACTCAAGTTCCTTGACTCTTTCAATAAGATGGTTCTCTTGTCTCTCAATCTCTCCTCTCTGCTGTACACAGTCTCCATGAGCTTGACCAGCTCTTTATTGTCTCTTTTGGACATCTTGTCAAATTCAAACTCAAACTCTTCATCTTCATCTTTTCTTTTCTTCTCACCCTTAGCCATGAAGCATTTATGGGTGTACTGATGTGAAGAAGAGTGGCTTGGAGCTTTGGACTCTTCATGAGGCCGATGACATGAATCGTCTTCCCTGATGGACCAGCCAATAGCCAACTCTCTGATAGAACCGGAGTATCCGGTTTCTAAAATCGGAACCTCCAGTTTCACTTCATCAGCTGAGGCTGGAGAGTTCTTATGATCTCTCGGTTGAGTTCGTTGAGTCTCTTCTTCTGACTCACTTACTTTTTGACCATGGTACTCACAAGCACCATACGTATCTTTGAGAGTGATGCATATACGATGTGCATCATGACTTGTATGATAATTGTCATCCTTATCCATGATAGCATCTAATACATCTTCACTCAAAGCACGAATTGAAACATAAGATGCTTGAGCGTTGAGTTGTAGGCATTTCTCTTTCTCTTGGGTTAATTTTGACCAGTCAGCATTTGAAGGAGAAATACTCACAACTACAACCTGCTCGATTTCAGGACCCATGGCCCTAAAAATATCAAGTTCATGAGTAGACCAAGAATCATAGTTCGAGTCGTCGCATGCGAGTGGCTTGAAGTCAAAGTTACCTCAAATGGTGTCGACATCTTATCTCACGGCGGTTAAGCTTGGATGTGAGTCCAGGCTCTGATACATATTGAAAGGATCTTGATGTCGCCTAGAGGAGGGGTGAATAGGCGTAACCTGAAATCGTCACCACTTAAAACAAGTTTATCAGCGACTTGCAGATTATTCCGAAAATACTTCTGGAGATTCCGCAATTTACGGAATCTCCGAAGAAATCTCCGGAATCTCCGAAGATAGAAAGCACAAGCCTTAAATAGCGGAATAAAACTGCCTACCTGAAAATCAGAACTTCCTATTTCAAAACCGGAACCTCCAATTTTGGCTCGGGCAGAGAGAACCCCTTAAACCTTATGCGATGCAAGTGAGGTAAAGATCAAACTGGATTTAGAGAGTATGCTCAGATGGTGAATCTTAGCAGGATCACAAAGCTCCTGCACTTCACAAACACTAACATCCAAGTTGATCAACCAATGTTACAAGATCAGCAATGAAGTGGAAGTGTAAAGCAAGAGTAAGAAAACCAGTGAGGAGACACAATGATTTGTTTCACCGAAGTTCAGATTCACCCTAGGTGAATCCTACATCTCCGTTGGGTACTTCCAAAGATGCCAGGTTGCACTCAACCCTTTCCCCACTTCACTAGTTAGCTTCTTCCCTTTTGGAGGTGAAGTTTGACCTGCACAAACTATCCCGTGGCTCACTACACCTTGGGAGCTCTTGGACGATGCCTAACCATCTAGGAGGAACACCTCCAAGAGTAACAAATCCTTCACTTGAAACTTGACAAGGCAAACCAATGCTTAAGTGTATTAGTGCTCTTCTAGTGCTCTCAAATAACTCCTCTCTACTACCCAACTCGCAAGATCTAGCAAAGATCACACTATCTTACAAAGAGGGGTTGGGGAGAGCTATTTGGCTTTAGTTCAGCTTGGAATAGGCAAGAAACACAGCAACAACCGCAAAAATAGCAGCTAGCCACTGAGAGGGTCGTGGGGTATAAATACTCCACTCCCCAGAAACTAGCCGTTAGAGTTGTCAGACCAAAACCAAAACCGGTTTTGAAAAACCGGAACCTTCAGTTTTTCAAACCAACTAGTTGAGTTCCGGAGTTTTCCGGAACGTTCTTCAGAAACTATGGAACTTTTGGAATCTTTTGGAAAGTTCTCCGAAAACTTCCGCAACTTCATGACCATTAGTGTGTACGTGTGGCTTTTGTATCTTTCATCCCGCACATAGGATACTTGAGCATTGAGACTAGTCAAATAATCATGTGATGCATCTCTCTTGATAGTATAGCACACCTATACTCAAGATCAAAATATAAATACCATGTTCATCTTCTTGAGCTTCAGTACCATGAACCATGCCATACTTAATAAGAATATCTACTTGAGAGCTGCATCCATCTTTGTCTCTTTGGTTTAAACACTTCAACCTTGAGCTAGTGACTTGGATCAATATTCAATCACATATGAATGAAACCCAATTTTAGATCACAACTGACTTCTTCATATGACTCAATAATAAACATTTGATGCATCCCATTGCTATACTCAATAAGGCTTGACTTGATACCTCAAAATCCTCTAAGCACTAGCCACTTCACCCTAGCAAAGCTCATGGCCCAAGTCACTAATTGGCCAAACCTTACCTAGTATCTCATAGCTAATCACTTTGCTTGATTTCTTTATCCAATCGCTGCCGCATTTGAGTCTAGCAATGTTTTGACACCATGAATAAAATTCTCTTTAGATTGTATCTTCTTTTAACTTCTATATCCCAATATTTATAACAAGATTCTCATTTTATTTAGAGACCAACTAATATCCCAATACCATCATGTCTCTTTCTTTACTTCAATTTGCTTATCATATATCACATTTAGCTATCATGAGATTCACAAAATATTTCTTACTATGACATTCATCTTTAACTTCAAGCAATCTTTCAATATAAGGCCATCAACCAAGCCTCAACTTTCTTTCACACCATTGCTTGCTTGAGTAAACAATGTCATATATTATACTTGCTCTTTTTCATTGTATGAGTCTTTTAATGCAATCTTTCCCACAAAGATTATTCATCAAGTATTACGCCTGCTCATAGACTTAACAAGTTCATTAGACCTTTAATCACGTTGTCATTCAACTCACCAAAACCCACTAGGGGCCTAGATGCTCTTTCAATCTCCCCCTTTTTGGTGATTGATGACAACCTTGATTAAAGCTTACAAAAGATATATCATTAAAGCTTTTGAGTACTGAGATTTAGATAGGGCTATCCCTCAACATGTGCATAGAATTCCTTTTCATCGATTTTGGCCTAAAATGCCAATTTGCATATTTTCAAGACAAGCATGGAGCTCCCCCTAAATCTCAGCATCCGTAGGGTGCAAAATATGTGTGTGAACAAATAACACGTGGTGCAAAACATCGATTTTGTTAGCATGGCTTGATATGTAAAATATCAACTGCCTGGGACTAAATGCGTCATGACACTTAGTTCCAGCTCCCTACGCATTCCAATTTTCTTTGAAAGTCAAAAGCATACCAAATTTATACAGTAAAACACTAACATTTATTATACCAAATAAGTACTATTAGATTCTTCATTAAATATATTTTATAGTATATCTATTTGGTTCCATAAATTTTTGTAATCCTCTCTATAATTTTGGTTAAACATAAAATGATTTGAATTTTCAAAAAAGTTGGAATGACTTCAATTTGGAACAAAGGGAGTATATATTACAAATTTTAGCTGATGTGGAATGGAAAGAAAATAATAAGAGAACACATGTGACATGTCACACTCTCCATTTCGAATTATATTTAAAAACAGAGGAAGTATAAAATTTATAATTTTGGTGGAGTGTATAGTTCCAAAACAAAAAATATATTTCTTGATACTATGGCATCATCACATTGTCAAATGGCAATATTTGTTTCTTTTATGTAAAACTATGGGGGAGTTACCACGGGAGATTTTAAAATGGAAAATTTACCAAAAATAGACCACCGAAAGAACTTGCCTCTATAAAATATCATCGAAAGATGTGGATGTTAACTGAATATAGCATTCTGATAGATTTCGCCGGTAGCGCTGATAACTTGGAAAAAAATAACCCCAGGTGTGCTTGGCAAGGATGACCGGCGAGCATGGAGCGGTGCTGCAACTGTAGTGGAGGCGCACCAGCGCGGCCACCACGAGCAGCTCGGATGCCTCGGCGCGGGACCGGTCGAGGGTCCACGCAGCGTCCGACGCATTGGAGCGCGTGGCCTCGGCCCTCAGCCCCCGCAAGACGACCCTTGCGCTCAGGCTATGTCGGGCGGGAGCTGCTACTAGCGCCTGGCAATGAAAGAGAATGGGCTAATCCTCGCCGAGTTGGTGGTGGAACTGTGGAAAGACATGGGCAGGGCAGCTGAGCGGGGTGCAGAAGCATTGGAGCGGACCATGGCGCACGGGCAGATTAGCGGCCGCACAGGCGCTCCGTGCTGTTCTTGCAGAAGGGCGATCAGGAGAATGCAGAGGATGGATAAGAGTCCAAGGGTACAAGAGTCATTTCATATCCATGATATGTTCCTCAAATAGATGAAAATATGCTTTTCGGTGGACAAAAATGTAACAGGGTACAAGAGTCATTTCATATCCATGATATGTTCCTCAAATAGATGAAAATATGCTTTTCGGTGGAAAAAAATGTAACGGAGTGTTACACTCGGTTAACGTTTGAATATTTAGGTGGTACTTTACAGAGGCAAATTCTTTTGGTGGTATTTTCCGGAGTCGTGATCTTTCGGTGTTACAAAACTAATTGATAGAACTATAAAAAAGGAATTGCAGCGGTAACTGATAAATTGGCTTCATCACAGCGGTGAAATGGCGACATATGTTGTAGTGGAAGTTGGGACAAACTACTTGAAAGTTTGTGAGTCCTAAGCTAAAAGTAAGAAATTACGTAGAAAGTATTTTATGAGATAAAATTATTGCTATGACAAAAATACATTTCTTAATATTTAATATCTATTTGTGGTAGAGGTGGATCCGACTACTTGAAAGTTGTGATTCCCCCAACCTAAATATGAAGAACTATGAAATATTGGTAAGTAGTGTTTCTCTCTAATTAGAAAACCAGCCGAAGTTCACCAGTGGAGATGGGGCACAAAGTCTGCCTGTGGTTGGCAATAATGTTTTTATCAGACCTTAAGTTCGAGAAACAAAGCTAAATATGAACGTGAGAAGAGTGATTGTATAAAAGCTTGAATTCTTATATAGATGCTCAATGATATGGCACATGATGACAGGAAGCACCTTTAATCAACTTTTGCATTGTATGAGTAAAGAAAAGACTTTGCACTGTGAATGGCCTTGCTATGTTCATTTGGAGACAATTGTTACGAATAATTTGTAAAATCTTCGAATACAGAGAGAAAAGAAAAAAACAAAAAAGTTGTAATCGATTCCTATGTTTTTTTCTCTCGATGTTATTCAGTCCTTATCAGTGATCAAGTACTGATTGCAACCTCATCGATGAACGAGATGACAAACACAAACACATCACCTCCTGGCAGGCACGTCTTATTTTTTGCGGATCAGAAGAGCCTGCAAATGCAAGATCGTCGCACCTTCTCCTTCCTTTGGCCTCCTCCGACCTCCGTCAATCCATCGATGCAATTGTATCTTTCAGGTACAGATCCAGCATTGCAGCATGCGCACCTCACCACCAATCAATGGCGAGCCGGTGACGACGCGCGTTGCTACGTGCACATGCGGGCGACGCAGCCGGATAGGAAGGCGGCGAGCCGGCGCGCCGAGCCCGCCACGGCCGCGGCGCAGAGGCGCGGCGGGTCCCCGGCGCCGCAGCACCCCGGCCACGGCCGCTGCAGGATGCGGCAGCGCCGGCGGTGGAGCAGCCTCCTCCACAGCCTGCTGAGGCACCCCGTGTCCCGCGGCGGCACGACGATCGCCGACTGGAGGTACGCCGACGCGGCGTGCTTCAGCAGCTGGTTGCGGATGTTGATGTTGGACGCGTCGAAGTCGGCGCCGTCGCCGAAGCTGCCGCCGCCGCTGCCGGGCCCGGCCTCGGCGATCACGTCCCGGAGGCTCGTGTACTCGACGCCGCCGCTGCTCCCGCTGCTGCTCCAGCTCGACGGCCGGGACCGCATGGCGGCGCGCGGCGGCGGCGGCGGCAGGCACGGCTCTAGCGGCGGGACCTCATCGTCTACGAGATCCATGCACAAATCGGTCAATAGGTTCAAAACAAACGATTCTTGCAGGAATGATGGCGATGCAACGATGATAAGATGGTGGTGTTTGCTTTTGTTATGTCAAAGGCTAAAGCTTTGACGTGGATAGGATTAAGATGTAACGGAAAGATTAAGCAGTTCTTAAAATGTGCTTATTTTCTGAAGGTTGCGCTTAAGTGTAGGGCGTCTGGTTGACCAAGCCAGTGGCTGAAAAGTGCCGCCTGGAGATGAAATGGGCCCACTCCAACTTGTATTTTGCGTTCCAGGTCTATAGGACCTGCAGGTGTACTTTTGCTTATTTCATTTCGATTCAGTCTTCAAACCTAAAATTGGACCGTTGTTTTCTCATGAAATGTACAGCTAAGAAATTGCTGTCCTCTGAATATTTTCAAATGGGAATGTATACCTTATCAGAACGTGGGACCAACAGATTATCCTTTTTGTCTCTTCAAAACGATTGTCCATCGTTAACATAACATTGCTCATTTGCTGATCAACTACATTGGAATTTTCAGTTACTACAACTTCTTCACAAATCGTAGAAAAGCATTAAGTGTCACAGATAGATCACTTTCGTCAGAAGAAAAGAGGAGGAAAAGATCATATAGCTTTGACGGTAGATTCACAATGCAGGTGAATACTACCACCCATTTATTTGCGATTAACCATGGTAATAATACCACCTTCCCTGAATATACAATGCAACAAGGTGCAGGATACTACAGTGAGCTACGACAGAGAATCCCATATTATGTTTCTCATTTGGGGAAATGGCCTACTGCCCATGAAAATGCGGTAATCCCTGCTTGTAGGCATCACTCATCATCCATACAAGTCTCGGCCACATCTGTCACAGACTGGTTTCTCTGCCTCTGATTCTGGCTTCTTGATCTCCTTCTGCATCTGTGGCAAGTCATGCTCCAGCACGTCACTGAGTGCCTTCGATGCTTCTGCAAGCTCCTCCGGACTGAAAACCATACAATGTAGACATCAGCTTGCGATCAGTTTACACTTTCAGGCATAAAATACTACTAGTTGTACATGCAAACATACAAACAACTGATAAATGATGTATGGCGATAGCATGGTGAAGAGCTATACCTGATTGAAAGGGGAGGGGCTAATCGAATTATAGTGTCATGTGTGGGTTTTGCTAGAATGCCTCGCTCCTTCAACTTGATGCATATGTCATATGCAGAGGCAGGAGATAGTGCGTCGTTGTTTAAGTCCACCGCATTAAGCAAACCCCTCCCGCGCACTTCTCTTATGATTTGAGGGAATTTCTGCTGGACCTTCTGTAACTGGTCCCTGAACTCCTGTCCTAACTTTGCTGCCCTGCGATTCCGTATATCATTCAGAAGACAAGATCACTAAGCTGGATTTGAGAACAGGAGATAACCTGGCAAATCACTAGAATTTCTTATAAGAAATTACTGTACCTTTCAACAAGACATTCATCTCTGACCACTTTCAGTGATGCAACTGCCACAGCACTAGCCAATGGATTCCCACCAAATGTACTGCAATTGTCAAATACGACACACTTCAGGAGCAGTACATACATACAGTAAAAATATTGCTATATGAAAGTAACATAAAAACTATTCAGGAGCACAGATTAGTTCGGCGTGAATTGAATTAGTTTGGCTATGAAATTTTTTATGATGAACAAAAAGTAGTGGGATCTGTTCACACCTTCCATGTTCCCCTGGTCTGATACACAACATGATGTCCTTATCTGCAAGAACTGCACTGACTGGAACAACTCCAGCACCAAGTGCTTTGCCGAGAATCTGGTAGAGACGATGTACTTAGTCAAAAATCATAAGTTGCCTTTCGAAGAAAATAAAAACATCACCATTGGTCAGTAGCGTAACGAGTATAGATGATAAACAGGGGTACCGGAAAAAGAAACTTACCACCATATCAGGCCTTATGCCTTCCCAATCACATGCCAACATTCTCCCAGTTCTAGCTATGCCTGTTTGGATCTCATCAGCAATCATCAGAATGTTGTGCTTAGAACACAAGTCTCTGACAGCTTTCAAATAGCCATCTGGTGGGATTACTACCTGTGTGTTACACAAAAGATCGAATTAATACTTGTCAAACTAAGAAATTAAAAATATTAACCATTCGTGCTAATAATGACAAAAACCAAAGACAGGTACCATAAAAGTCAAATTTGAACTATATATTTGTAATCAAATTGGCTCCGGTTTACTTTACCACTATAGCTAGCAAAGTGTGATAAATTCATCCAAACCAGATGAAAAAGAAAACTGAAATATGATAACCCAGCTGGTGTTGGACAAATCTCAGGAGGCGAATTCAGAAAAGTATAGACATGGACCAATGTATATCAAGATATTGCTCGGAAGCAATTAGTTTCTCACTGTATAGGAAATATCTAATCAGAACCAACAGAGATGGAGCTTATAGCACGATAGATACGTACCCCCGCTTCACCTTGGATAGGTTCAAACAAAAAGCCACAAATCCGATCTCCATGCTCTGAAACAAATATTAGTTGTCAACATACAGAAACACGTAAAATAGTACCATATATGCTTTCCACAGTTGACAGATCAATTACCTTCAAAGACTTTCTTCAACCCATCAATATCTCCAAAATCAACTTTAAGATGGCCAGGAACCAAAGGACCAAAACCACGAGTAGCATCATTGTCACAGCTCATGGAAATGACGCCCAGAGTTCGACCATGGAAACATCCACAGCAAGAGACAAGCATAGCCTGCAAAACAGCAAACAATTTGGCAGATGAATGAATCTCTATTTCTCAAGATACAAGATGTAGGATTTACCAGACATGGCATATGCCAAACCTTCACCAAAGGGAATTAAGAATGAAAATAGCATATATATTGCCAGATTGTTTGTTCTTCTATTGAACTTTTTGTTTATTTGATATAATGAGATGAGATTTGTATTAGGTTTCATCATATCCAAGTAACATAAGTAAAAGAAAACAGAGCAGAATAATAATACTAAAGCAGGGAACAACTGAAAAACTGGTACATATGTCATCACCATGCTTATGCGTTAACACGCTATGCAGGAACAGGATAATTTTAGCAACCACAACGATAGATGGAACCTCATCTAGTAAGAGCCTACTTCAAAACTTTAAAAGCCTCACAAGGTAGACCTTCAAGGAAGCACAAGCAAATCCCAGTTCAGAAAAATGCACACCGCTACCAGGACCGAAGTAAAACTCACAACTTTTTGTGGGGTCATACCTCATTCTTTGGTATCTTTTTCTTCTCATAACCCCACTTCCTAGCCAACTTGATAGCAGTTTCAACTCCTTCAGCTCCAGTGTTCATTGGCAACATCATGTCATATCCAAACATGCTTGTCAGATATTCCGCAAAGATTGGGAATTTGTCATTGTAGAAAGCTCTAGAACTGAGCGTAAGCCTTTCTGCCTGTTCTATCAAAGCTCTCAGGACTTTTGGATGGCAATGACCCTGAAAGGAACGGCAAACACTACATAGTTTCAGTACATAAGAAAGAAGTCTGCCAAACAATGCAGCATGGCAACTAAAATTCTCTTTAATTTCCCGTCTGTTTTGGCAACAATAGTTTCCAGCCACAGGATCGTGGATTCCTGATTTACTGAATTTACATTGATGAAGTAAAAAAAAAAAGTTCCCAGGAAAGAACCCTACCTGATTGACTGCAGAATAAGCAGAGAGAAAATCAATGTATTTGTTGCCTTCAGGGTCCACTATGTGTGAACCTTCTCCTTTGGAGAACACCATGGGGATCGGATGGTAGCTGCAGGCATTGAAATGTTAAGAGTACAGTAAGTAACCACATTGTACAACTCAAATTGTTGCAGTGGCATTTAGAAGTTTAGAGCCTCCGAATAAACTTCACAGAATATGCATCAACAAGTGTGCACATTCAAATCGAACTGCAGCTCTCAATCACTCCCTTGCGGGTATCAAAGAAAAGATTATGCTACTTGAGACAAAGGAACCATATGAGTAAGAGGAGCCTCTGTGTCAGGTCTCTAAAAGACAACATGCCAGTGTCTCCCTGATGAGTTCAATACAAGGATCAATTGAACGCTTGCAAAATTATGTCGAAAACCATTTTGACAGGCTCCATTCCAGGACGCGAGGACTACGATCCACTCCGTTTGCCGGAGACACGGAGCCGTACGAAGATCGAGGAGCGGCGAGGAACAGAAAAAGGGGAATTAAATTAATTTTTCCGACCCCAAACAGAGGTGCAGAGGGCCAAGATTCTGTCGAAAACCATTTTCACAGGCTCGATTCGGGGTCCAGAACCCAAGGCAGGGGCGAGGCGCAGATGCATTTCGACAAGCACGCGGCGGGCGCGCAAGCAAGGGGATAGACCGGCTTGGAGTTGGGGGAGGGCGAACGGGGGACGTACTTGTGGGCGCTGCAGTCCCGCTCCATCCGCATGAGCTCCTCGGAGGAGAGCGCCGCGGCGCGCCCCGCCGCAGCTGGCGCCGACGCCGAGCACATCCCGCGCCCCCGCGCCAGAGCCGCCAACGCCGCAGCGAGCCCCGCGCCCCGCTTGGCCAGCGCCGTCGCCATGCCCGCCCGCCCGCCCGCCGCACCCACCCCGCTCGGCGCTCGGACCTCAGTGGCTCAGCCCCTCGTGCAGATTCGCAGCGCCGCTCCAGGCTCCGGGTCCAGCGGGGGGCAGGCAGCCAGGGCCAAACTGAAAAAGGCGTTGCGGTTGCTTGCTTTGCTGGGTCCGACGCGCGCGCACGCAAGAAACCGAGGTCGATCGCTTTCGGCGCCGGGTCTCGTGCTCGTGCCGCTTGTTATGGGCAGCGAGCTCACGCGGGGCGGGGCGCGGCGCGGCGATCTTATCCGTCCGACCATCTCCTCGGCGCGACGACGGTCACCAGCAGCGGGAGAGCCGTGCGGGACTCTCCGGCTAGTCGGTGGCCTGGCCAATCCCGGGGCTCCCCCGTTTCCGCACGCCAGTCACCCACGGCGCCGCTCCCGTTCCGTCCGGTGCTCGAGCCCCGGGGTTTCTGTTGGTTGGCGTTGCGCGACTGGGGCGAGCGTTGCCGCTCCGCTTGAAGACCGCTTGGCTCACACGATCCCAGGCGCTCCTACTCCGTGCCTGTTCGTGGTCGTGGATGGGCTCGTGCTCATCCGAACGGTGCCATTTGCGTAGACCAATTTGGCCATACAGTGCAGACACGCTCATGTCTTCCATTGAGGATCATCCATGTCAAAAAATCATCGTTCACACAACCATTCAATGGGACAAGCCTCAAGATAAACAACAGTTCTGATGAAAAAGAAATTACACCCACAAATGTTTACCAAACCGCCGCAAAAACAACAGCAACATCGAAAAACAACGGCATAGACGACATGCAAAAACAATAGCCAAGCTTTGAGAAGTTTGTGACGAGATCGTGGATCACGCGTCAACGTGCACGGTCGTGCACCGGCGCGGCCGTGCCGTGTGCAAACCAAAAGACAGGCACCGACAACTGATCCACTCCCTCCTTATTAATGCAGCCAACTAGCCAAGCTCTTGCCGGCGCCGCCCGCGACGAGCGAGCGACGACACCCCCAATGGTCGGCCTAGTCGAGGCCCAACATTTTCCTCATGCCGCACACGAACTGGAATACGTCCTCGGCCTCCGGCAGCGACTTGGCCACGCACTCATTCTCCCGGACGCAGCGCTCCGCCCACGCCGCCAGCGCCGGGCACTCGCCGGCGACGCTGAACCCGCCGAGCCTCTCGTAGGTCAGGAACCACGGCGCGAACGGCACCAGCGCCACGTCCACGTACCCGAGCGCGTCCCCGGCGAAGTACGGCTTGGCGCCCAGCTCCGCCTCCAGCGTCTTGAGCACCGCCACCAGGTCCTTCCTCCCCTCCTCCACCGCCGCCGCGCCCTTGGGCGACCGCCACACGCGCACCGCGCACTCCGGCAGCTGCATGGCACACACAGGCTCAATTGTTGTTCAAGTCAAATCGAACAGTGAAGAAGATGGAGCAGTGAGCGATATGATCGGCGATGGGCGACCTTGCTGTCGACGTAGGATGCCCAGAAGCGGGCGTGCGCGCGGGCACAGGGGGCGGCGGGGAGGAGCGGCTCGCCGTTCCCGGCGAAGGCCTCGTCGACGAACTCGAGGATGACGAGGGACTCGCACACGGGGCTGCCGCCGACGAGGAGGACGGGGACCTTGGCGTGGACGGGGTTGGAGGACAGTAGCAGCGGGCTCTTGGGCGCCAGGTTCTCGTGCTTCTCCTCGTACGCCAGGCCCTTGCGCTTCAGCGCGATGCGCACGCGGTTGCCGAACGGGCTCACGAAGCAGTTGAGCAGCACCAACCCGCCGGCGCCGGCGCCGCTGGACTTGTCTCCCTCCATTGCCTCCCTCGAAAGCTTCGAGCTCGGTCGACCAGGTGTGGCCGGTGATGCTCGAGCGCTAGCTGGTTGGAGCTTGCATTGCCCTGGCTTCTCTCGATTCCGTGCCTATATATATATAACAGGAGATCTTCGCTGCAGGCTGTGTTCCTAGGAGATGGTGTCACTTTTCTTGGTGTTCTGTTTGCCTCGTGGCCACGTAAATTTGTGCTGGAAATCAGCAAGGTATTCTGGTTGGTCTCATCGATCTCACCGTGCGTGCCTTCGGTTACGTCGTAGACAGTTTAATTTGTTCGTTTAGCTGGAGCTTTGTTTCTCGCCAATGGCCGGATGTCCCAAGGCCCGTCTTGGTGATGTGCGCACTCCCGCCATGTATTTTGTCTCCAGAGGATGGAGGTAAGCTCAATCCTGACGATTGTAGCGGAAACGTTCAAATTAACCTGACTAAAATGCACTTAAGTCGCCTGACACGCGATCATGCACTTTAAACAACTTGGTCGTTCGTCGGATTTCATCCGATAAACCACTTACACAGGATCGAGAAGCATTGCTCACACGAAGGTGAGTAGCACAGAGATTACAACATTCCCATCACATTAACATGGTTCAACAATTTATTACATCAAAAATTTTGGAATTCAAACAAGTTTGCAAAGTTCAACAAAGACAAGGTAAATCAAGTGGAAGCTAAACGTCGATACACGATATCATGACGAAGCCGATCATGACATCAATGATCCCTACCCTCGCCGTTCGAGGAGGGATCCCACTCGACTGTCCAGCCCGGAGGGAGCTGAGTAGACCAAGTGGTGCCAACAGCCACACTATCGACATTACCTGAAAAGTTAAGCCACAACAAGGCTAAGCAACTAATACTCAGCAAGACTAACCCGACAGGTGGCTGCTACACCACCGACACCTAGACATGCAAGGCTTTTGGTTGTGGGTTTGTTTTTGCCAAACGCCTAATGTTGGTCCTTACTTTCAATACTTTAGCTCAAGTTCTAAGTTCATTATCCAATCTAGATTAGCAGCTTATACTAAGCAAGCATTGTTGCCAAACAATTAAGAACAAGCATCAAGGTCAAATCATCATCATGTTCCATCTTTACATAGTGCAGAATAGCGATCAAGCAGTCCCAAACTGTGAGAGACAGACGAATCGATTCGAATTTATTAACCATGCATGGCGAACCTAATCTCACGATATTCGCGCACCACGACGGGTCGCTTCACTTGTCAGCTGTCCCCATCGATCCCTTAGGCACGTGTCAGGGCCAACTTCCTGTGGCATGCAATGCTCCATAATCCCGGCCTCTGCCGTACTATGACCGCACTTGCACCCACATGATGCACCATGGGAACGACGTTCCAAGGACAGTCGGAGGGTATGCCACGCCCTAGTTCAATCAGGTAATAGGCTTCCCTATCCCATACTAGGTATGAGATTAGTACTTTCAAACACTTGATCACGAACGCCGACACGTTTCGATCTTAGCAAGTTCATTACTAGACAGACGGGGCAAACCACCACATCAGAACTATTCCCGGTCTCGTCCGTCATCCTTATGGTTGTAGCATGAGTAAACAAACAACTCCTATAACTCGCGAGTGACAGGCAATCACTCGACTTTTACCGAGTCCTATTTAGCATTGCATCTATGTGACTTATCATGCTAGTGTTCAGATCAAAAGGGTACTAAGTTCATGCATCTAAGGTGTCATTCAACTCCTATAATGTAAATGCACAATCATAAGCATCAACATATTGCATAATTGAAAAACAGGGAAGCATGCACCGGGGCTTGCCTTTAGGAAAAGTTAGCGGTTCCTCAGGATCTTGATCTAGCTCAGGCTCGACTTCAGCATGATGTAGCTCCACGACAGTTTCCTCTTCCAAGGTAGGGTGGAGCTCGTAGGTTCCATCGGCAATATTAGCTTCTACACGACATGCACATGCAAGAGTTTAGAATTATCCATGCTTTTACACGAACGATGCAAGGCATGACTTATTGCTAGAAAGAAAGTCGTATTTAGGCCACATTCACCTAAACAGGGTTTTAACTTCCATTTACTTCATAAAGTAAGGTGGCGTCGGTTCAAACTCGAGGTTGACTTTGATGGTGATTGTGTACATATATAGATTCTTACAACTTAGAGTTGTATAAAGAAGGTGGGGTCATTTTTGGGGTCATTCAGGTGCATTTGGAGAGTTATTCACTTCTGAATGTTTTTTTTATCTCTTCCAAAAATTACCTATTTAGCTTATTGGGATTTATATTTCTTCTTTTCCTTTAAACCGATTTCTTAGCCAAAAAGTGGTTCCTCAAGCAAACAGCAACAAAAGGCACTGAAAAAATTACAGCACCATACTTAAGTCATTTCTAAGATACTGTAAAAATTTGGGAGCCATTGAATTACCACAAAAAGATTTAAACGTATATTACCACCAAGGGTAGCATGCACTCAACTATTTTTATCTCCAAACCTATAGTGAATCTGAGGGTGAAATTTTAACAGTAGGTTGAAGGTGTGTTACAGAGGCTTTGGTGAAAATTTCATGATTTTTGGAGAAGGACATATATTACCCATATTTATCTCTTATTTAATCATGTTCTATAAGGAAGGTGGGTTTCTTTCTGATTCTGACCCCAACCCATATTTTTCCTGTAAACTACCCCTCAAACTAAGCTACTTCAATTGGTTTCATATTGTTCTCAGCTCTGGATTAAAACTTATGCAAAAAGAAACATTTAACCCTAGATTTCAAATATAAGGTTAAAACAATGACTTTAAGTTCTACTCCAGGACACTAAGTATTTTTCTGAGCTTCTACTCACTGAAACATACACCACATAGTTGGATTTACCTTTTTAGCATTTTTCTTCTATTTACTATGATTTAAAAGGTCTAAAAAAGAAATAAAACTATAGGATATTATTTACAACAACAACAACATAGGCAAACTTATTTTTGTAAGAAACTAGACACAATAAGGATTCCAACAAAAGTGGTTTGGTATTTTTTTATTTTTCTACGATTTACTGGGCATTTCTAAACTTTACCCTATTTTCTACCGGTTTAAAACCATAAACCGTGGCAAACTTGCACTCTACCCCTCACGTCTAAGGTTTATTCGCACAGGGGTCTCTAGGTTTTGCGCCTAGGCCCCTAGAAATAACGGGGGAGACGCAATGTTGTCCCCGTGGTGCACACGGCGGCGGCGGGTGGAATCCCCGGCGATTCGCCAGCAGGGGTCGAGTGACAAGTGGCCGGGGGTGCGTAGGGGCTCACCTGAGCTCGACTTGGCAAAGTTGGGGCAACGGAGATGGCCGGTGAGGGTCGGAACGCGGCGGCGGCGACGAGCTCGGGCACGGCCGCGGCGGCTTGAGGCGTTTCGGTGGCGGGGCGGCCTCGGGCGGTTGTCTGACGGCGGCTAGAGCTTCGGGGGCCACTAGCAGCGTGCGAACGGGTGATGGCGAGGGGGTTTGGCCGGCGAAGGGATGCTCTCCGTGGCGAGGTGGGTAGCGGTGTGCAAAACAGAGACGGCGGGGAGAAAAACGGCGGAGGGGTGCGGAGGGCTCTCCCGGCGGCTCCTTTACTCGTTTTAAATGGCCCGGGGGAGCGGCAGAAAGTTCTTGCTAGCTGGTGGGCCGAGGGGGAGCGAGGGGCGCTGCTGGTGCTCGGGGATTGGGCGGCGGCGCCATTAGCCCTGGGAGCGGAGCTCCGGGGCGTATCTCGCCGTGGTTGGTCACGGGCGATTTTTAGCGTGGGTACCGATTTGTCGGGCGGGCGAGGCGGAGCGCCAAGGCGCTGGTTGGGTGAGCGGGCGGAGGCGTGGGACGATGGCGGCGTGGCGGCTTTTCCGGCGAGCGAGCAGGGCTCCGGTTGGCAGGCGTGGATACGCGATAGGGCAAAGGATGGGCTCGACCGGTGATAGGGTAGCGGGGAGCTCCGTCGGTTCTTGTCGCGGCACTAGTTGGGCGTCAGGCTCGCCGTCCTGTCGCTTCCCCACCGGGGATAGGGCGCCGGCGAGCTGCCGGTGACGGCGCGCCACGGGGCAGGCAGCGCTCTGGGCGAACATGCCAAAGCGCTTTGGCGTCGAGGCGAGGCAAGGCAGGGACGGGGTTGACTTTGGAGGCCTCTTACTCAAAATTTTCAAACTAAACGCTCGAATATCCCTTTACCAAACTTGTAGTCCTATGGTCGGAGTTCTAACTTTACTAAAGGTGTTTGTCTAGATTTTGAACAGATTTGGAGATAACCCGAGCCAAAGTTTGCCAAAAACTAGAAATTCCGGACTTAGCATATTTCGGCCGATTTGGTGGAATTTCAGGAATTTGGCTATCTTTGCCACGAATTTTGGTTAGCTTCTGTGTCGAATTAGACCAAGGTAATTTTAAAGGAATTGTTCTTCGTTCTTAGGAATCCAACTTCTATTAAGGACTTTTCTTGAGTTCAGTTCAAAAATTTGGAGGAACAAACTCGTCAAGGGGCGCGCTCTAGATATTTTCCAGACTTAGCGCTGGAATGCTAAGAAGGCCGAGTTGACTGTTTTACCCGACTTTGACCAAGTTTTTGAGTAGATTCGATTGCGATTTGGACCTGGGTGTCAGTGTAATAAAGTTGGAACACACTCAAGTGACTACAACTTTTATTAAAGATCTGACTTGAGGTTAGATATAAAATTGTGAGATAGCAAGCTGCAAAGTTGAGCAAAAATCCGAATTCCAGGACTTAGGTTGTTTGTAGGGTTTTCATATACTCCTGGTTTGATTCTTGTTTTTGACCTCTCCCACTATGAATTAGCCAAAGTGTTATTAACAAAAGTTGTTTGAAATTAAAAATTTTACAACTCTTATTTGGGCAAAATTTTAAGTTTGTATAAAAAACTCAAGTTTATATTTAACTCCAAAAAAAGCTTTTTTAGGAGCAAAATGGACATTTCACCTCTTTTACTTAGTGACTAATGACTTGCTTAAGTTTAATTACACCTAATTAAGGCAGAGTTGTTACAAATATAACCTGCAAAGCTGGAGTGTTAAATATATTTTGCTGGCGTTCGTCGGTGCGTGTATTCATAGGATTAAGCGAGTGTTCATGCGAGCGCTTGTACTGTATTTCGAGGAAAAAAACTATATTTGGATGCTTGCCTTGACCTGTTGTTTTTTTAATAAAAACTAGCGTGTTAGTGATTACTTGTCCTTTCCATGCGCATGCACCTACATTAGGTTTTAATAGGGTGACAGAAGGTTCCTGCTTATTCCAGCAATTATTGTTTGTCTACTAAGAGCGATAGTAAATAAAACTTTTGTTTTTGCTTATCATAAGTTGAATATACATTGTTTGCTAATATAGGAATGTATCAAGCATTGTTTACTACAACAGTCGTGTACCATTTAGTAACTGAATGTATAATGTTTTTTACGTTCTTGCATCTTATACATTGTTAGATAAGAGCGCGAACTGAGCGTATCTCAGCCGGTAAGGTTTCTTGTAATCGAACCTACCCACCAAAGTTCGAGTCCTCAACTTGGCATTGATGCTCACATTTTTTCTGGATTTATTCCAGGATTTAACCAGCACTATTCTTTCAGTGGTAGGCGACGTGCCTGACGACGGCGAGGCACTAGTGGTGACTCTTGAAATTCAATTTCAAGTATTTGCCGACTCAGTCTTTGGGAGGTGCTTATAGGGGTAGGGTTGCGTGCGTGTGTTCGTATGGGTAAGTGTGCATGCGTGTATGTGAGCGTCTACATCTGTACTATGTGATTCGCAAAAAAAAAGTTAGATAAGAACACACAATTTTAAAAGTTCTCATGTGTTTTTGTTTTATACTTAGGTGGCATCATAGTAGTTTGTTTTCAAGAAAAGAGGATGAACGCACAATTTTAATGTTCTACTATTTAACAATATTTCTAATCATATTTTCTATATTTTTATTTAAATGTTTTGTTTGCTACTTAAGAACTATGATTATAATTCATATTGTTTTAATTATACTACAATACATATGTTGTACTCTACTATAAATAAACATAAACATACCCTTGGTCTCTTTTGATAAAAGTTAAGTATATGCTAATTTGTAACCATTCAATTTGTGGGCCATGCAGATTGTATTTTGCAGCTGACAAGATATCATTTATCATGAAACGGGAGTTATTAGACGTGGCAGTTTGTCACGGACCATATGCCTGCAATTTGCTATGAATCTATGTTTGATCCCCATAGTTGTGAAATTTCCATGTCTCCTAATTTTAACTCCTAAATTCTTTTTCTCATTTTTATTTAAATGCTTGTTTTGTTCACCCTTTCTATAATTTTTGTATCTATTTTTATAACTTCAGGTTGATCCGTGTAATTTGAAAGGTATACGAAAACATGTGTCTGTAAGAAATAGTGTTCAACAAAGTCATATATTGAAAGGTGGGCATAAATATACACGCCTACTTGCAACTTGCAAGAATGAAGTAACAAAGGGTGCGGTAGAAGAAACCAACTACTATACGCAACCATTCGAACTTTGGGACAGAAACCATATATAGGGAATTGCTTTAGAACCAATTTGAGACATATGGTGTGGTTTGTGTCGGGCATACACCCCAGGCCCACGAGTAGATCTTGGACGGCTCACTAAGAGACGTACTCGGTCAGAACAAGGATGGACGTATCCTACTCGAACTAGTCAAGTATGTTTATGGAAAACTACTTGGTCCTTACCGAGTAGAACTCTGTAATAGTACCCGATTAGGACTCAGACTTGTAACCCTACCCTCCCATGTGTATAAGGGCGGGCAGAGACTCCTCTCAACAACAACTATAGTTCATCAAATACAAACCAACACACAGGACGTAGGGTATTACGCGATCTAGCGGCCCGAACCTGTCTAAATCGTGTTCCTTGCGTTACCATTGATTCCTTGATTCTCGACGACCCTTACCGCATAAAAGACCACCTAGGGTACCCCTAGGCGGGTTGCCGGTCTAAAACAACGACAGCTGGCGCGCCAGGTAGGGGAACTCGTCGAGTTTCTTAGCGCGAACTCAATGGCAAAGGTCATTATCAGGCTATTTTCCTCATCGAAGCCGGCGCCACCTTCGTTTTCGGATCCTGACTTTGCGTTGTCGAAGGCTCGGGTTCGTTCCGGTGCTAGATCGTCGACGTTCAGGAGAAGAAACCAGAAAACCCGATCAGAAAAAACCAAGATTTCAAAGTCGACGAGTTCGAGTTCGACTACACGTCGGATTCGACTTTGCCTCGGACTACTCCAACCCTCTGCTCAGGGGTCGGGTGCACCCGACCCCAGGACTCAGGGTCGGGCGAGGCGGAGTTCCCCCCCAAAGGGTCGGGCTCAGCCGACCCTGGGACTCAGGGTCGGACTCGCCTCGAACTAGTCGGTCCCAGCTAATGTCCAAGACGTTTTCGATTTCAAAGCGGTTCCCACACGGACTCCGCAACGCAACCAAAGGCAATCCATTGTCACTCAGAAGGTTTGGTTCGCTCTCCAACGGGCTATATTTATAGCCGAAAGATGCAACTACCACCTGCCCAAGAGTTACTATGCGCCCGTGATCAATGAGTCTGATGACTCCTGACTCTGCCCACGTGATGGTACTTATGCCACAAAGGACAAAAGAGCACAGTTTACTCGTGCATCCACAAAGGACAAAGGAGTACAGTACGCCCGTGACCCTCAAAACCAGAGTACTCGACAGCATTACGACTACTCGACACTCGGAACTACTCCAAGCCACGCACGGCCTACGTGCTCCCCGTTATCTCGGGGGCTTGGACTACCCCAACCCTCTGCTCAGGAGTCGGGCGCACCTGACCCTAGGACTCGGGGTCGGGTGAGACGGAGTTTCCCCCCTCGGGGTCGGGCGAGACGGAGTTTCCCCCCTCAGGGTCAGGCGAGGCAGACCTACCCCCCTCAAGGGGTCGGGCGAAGCAGAGTTTTCCCCAAAGGGTCGGGCTCAGCCGACCCTGGGACTTCGGGTCAGCCAGCACGGAGTAAAATCACTCTTCGCAAGACAATGACCTCAAGCAATGGGCAAGTATTTATTTGTCCAAAAGTATTGTTCAGATTACTCGATATAGATTCAAGAGTACATACAAAACTCAAGGCTCTTCTAGAGAGACAAACTCCGACATCTTCGATGTGATAGGCTCCGCCTCCTCGAGGTACTACGCATATGCTTCTTCTGTGCAGTTGCGAGCCACGCCATCACCAACTGTCGCCAAGTCCGCCCTCGGATAGTAGGACTTCACGACTGCAAGGACCTGTTTGCAAACAGTTTTGCAGAGTCCCGCCACTTTACTCGGGGCAGCCTTCAATCGCTCGACTAGTGATTGCGGCCCTGCGCCTTCTTCCACTAGAGCTATGGCGTTCACTCTTCAACTGCTACAATCAGCTCCTGGAGTTTGCCTCGAAGTCTTCCCATGGTCTGGGCATGATCCCTGCATGCCACCATAACCATGGCAAGTATCACGCTATTTTGCATCTTCCGGTCCCGCTGATGCTCGCAAGCAGCCTGTGCTTCCGTCAGCGTGGCCCGAAGACGTTTAGCTTCATCTGCCACTCGATTGTGCGCGTTTCTCCAGTTGAGAACTTGGCTCCTTGTAGCCATCTCTTGCTTCTTGAGCTCTACAAGACAAAACAAGTTCAACCACAACCGACTACAATCGGATATACTCGGAGTATGCAAAGGACTTACCTTGATACTTCTTGTTTAGCGACTTGTAGCGGCTCTCCAATTTTTGCTGCAGGACCACGTGATCCGTACATTCCATAGCAAAAGACTTCGCCCCAACCTCGTGAACCCACAGAGCTTCTGTCAGTCGAGCACATTCCTGCTCCAATTGATGACTTCGTTCCTGAAAGGGCCGAGTATGTAAGGCAATACGGTCAGTTAAAAAGCCTCACAGTTACTCGATCTATATGACAGTTCAAAAGAAATTCACCTAGAAGCTCCGGAAAACATCGATGGCCCGCTGGAACTCCAAGTCAGATGGCAGGCTGATCACCGGTTTTTGAGTACTCTCTGCAAGATGAGATGTACCCAAAATGGCACCTACAATATTTATCATGTCAACTGCTTGCTACGACTACAATAACAAGACTACAAGAAACATACCTGGAGCAGTCGCCTCTTTGCCTTTCTCAACTCCCACTACGACCAGCGATCCGCCAGTGGATGTTGATAAGGCAGCACTTCCTGAACCCGATGCAGCGGCAGGAACTTCCAGCGAACGGATGACGTCTTGAAGCATTGACATTGTAGCCCCAAGACGACCGGCGTCAACTTCGGGTACCTTCTCAACAATTAAATCCTCAAAAGGAGCAGATAATGTAGTCGGGGGATCCGACCCTACCCCTGTCTCCACAGGGATAGTTTCCTCCGCATCCCTGCATCAAGAAAAGTCATTATACGACTTCAAGACAACTTAAAGATATACACCGGCTAAGTAATCTCACCGAGTCGAGCGTGGTGGAAATCGCACACGTTTCTTCTCGATGAAAGATGGCTGAGTAATTAGCGCCGCAGGAACAGCCATCGGTGCCGTCTTCTCGCCAAGACCTGTAAAGCAAAGGTCAAGCCTACAATTCCACTCGGATTAACGAAACCAGCCGAGGCAGAACACTTACCACTGGCGATCACACTGGACAGCAAAGAACCAGTAGCGAGTACTGGCGACACTTCCTTTACAACACCCGCTACTCCGGCAGGCAGCCCTAGGACCGCTTGGTCAGCAACGGGCAGCATGGCAGCCGACGGAGCTGATGCGGGTAGCTCGGGGGCTACTCCAACTTCTGTTGATGGCACCTTCTCCGGCACCATATCAACAGACACATCACCGACATCCGAGTCGGTTACGACTACTTCTCCAGAAGCAGCCTCATCACCACAAAGCCTTGTGTCAAAAGCCTTTATGACAAAGACGAATTGGTCATAACAATAGCAAGTTCAAATTTATCAGTTAAAGATAAGTTCACAACTACATACCTTGGTACCCCGAGACTTCTCAGGGGTTGAAGCAGACTTAGCCGCAGACATCTTGCGGACTACTCTGCGTTTCTTGACAAGAGGAGAGGGTTCGTCCTCTGACTCCTCAGCAACAGCCTCTAACTCTTCTTCCGACTGCGCCAAGTAGCCGGCAAGAACTCGAGACTACCAAAAACAAGTCGATATCAACAACAAATATCACACAAATCAAAACGTACAAGTCAAGTGCAAAGACATACCACTTCTGGCTCATACCAGGTGTCATACTGACGAAGGGCCGCAGGGATTACTGGTACTCCCTGATAGTTCCTGAAGAACTTGGCCAGCAGCGCCTCTACATCATCATCGGATATATCCTCATCGGACATACGCGATGGATCCTTAAGACATGCGTACTCACTTCCCGAGTAAGCACGTTGTTGAAGCGGCTGGACCCTTCTCTTCAGAAAGCTGGCCGCCACATTGATTCCAGTCAGACCGAGTGCCTTCAACTCGGTAATCTGCTGCATCAGGTGATCGAGCTCGGGGGTGTCTTCGAGTTCGCTCACCCAGTTCTCTGCGTGCTTAGGCATGTGACCAGTCACCACAGGCAAGCGAGGATTATGGTTCCCAATGTAGAACCACCTTTTCTTCCACTCCCCATGAGAGTCAGTCAAGTTGTACTCAATATACGCGCCCGAGTTTCTGAGTTGGAACTCAGCGCCTCCAAAGACTTCTGTCCTATGGACACTGGGCTGCGGCTTACAGCGGAACAACTTCCTAAACAACTCAAGACTTGGAGGAATTCCTAAGTACACTTCGCAGAGGTGTACAAAAATCGACATATGCAGTACACCATTGGGGTTCAAATGCACGAGTTGAAGCTTATAGTACTCGAGAATACCTCTGAAGAAGTCGGAGGTGGGCACTGCCAACCCCCTCTCCATAAAGTGCGCGAGCATCACGGTCTCGCCTGGATGCTCCTCAAATTGCCACGCATTTGGAAATGCGGGGCGCCACTCCAGAATCTCTTTCGGCTGAAGAAGCTTCGCATCGACTAATGCTTGCACGGCTTCCTCCTTCATCACTGAATGTTGCCACGCTGCCCCAGGCGGCGGCGGCGCAGTCTGGTTCGTTGGCCTCACCTTCGGCGCCGGCAGCACCAGCTCCTTCCCCTTCTTGGATTTAGCCTTGCCCGTCGCTGGAGCCTTGCCCTGGATCTTCTCGAGTTTCTTGCCCATCTTCTTGGTGCGCATTCGACGGACTCAACCTCAAGCTAGAACAGCACCCTTCCTCGGATCTCCCTCAAGGGGCGGCAATGGCGGCGGCGGCACTAACGGCGGCGCAAATATGGAGCAGGAGGACAGGGGAGGCAGAAGAACAGATCTGATTACCGTGGGCGTAAAACCAACCGAAAGGGGGATTTCCAGTTTTATCTCCGCCAACTCCAGTTTCCACGCATCAGTTACGCAACGGACGGATTCTAACAGATTAATTGCAGATTAATCGCCTTAAACACTCAACGGCTACTCTTTTCAACGGACTGCTGACCACTTCAACAACAGAGATCGCCTAAGTGCTCGGGGGCTGCGGGTACCGTACCCGTTGGTCAGATTTTTCTTTTTCAAAGACTGCCAAGGGTAAAAAAGACAGAAGACTGATTTTGACCCTAAGCCTGACTCTTCGACTCAACCTAAGGCTCGGGGGCTACTCCATATGGAGTGCGATTGACATCGCACTACCATATAAAATCTCGGAACAGAAGGAACTCGAAGGAACAAAAGAGTACCTTCCAGCCACGCGACAGTACTCGAGCACTTCGGTCTGCAACCTCTACGACTAGCTACTCGGATAGTGCTCGCAGCGCCCAAGACTGTGGCGCACGACTATAAAGTACTCGAGGGCTTGTCGGGCATACACCTTAGGCCCACGAGTAGACCTTGGACGGCCCACTAAGGGACATACTCGGACATGATCAGAACAAGGATGGGCGTATCCTACTTGGACTAGTCAAGTATGTTTATGGAAAACTACTCGGGCCTTACCGAGTAGAACTCTGTAATAGTACCCGATTAGGACTCAGACTTGTAACCCTGCCCTCCCGTGTATATAAGGGCGGGCAGGGACCCCTCTCAACAACAACTCCAGTTCATCAAATACAAACCAACACACAGGACGTAGGGTATTACGCGATCTAGTGGCCCGAACCTGTCTAAATCGTGTTCCTTGCGTCACCATTGATTCCTTGATTCTCGACGACCCTTACCGCATAAAAGACCACCTAGGGTACCCCTAGGCGGGTTGCCAATCTAAAACACCGACAGTTTGGTTTAATTATGCAATAGGATTGATTTGGATTTTGGCAGGTGAGTGGTAAGGTGGAGGTGTTTGGGCTTTGGGGTTGAAGTTCAAACACATAACATAATAATTTAGTGTAGATTTGGTCCAATTTGAGCCCGTTAGCAAGTTTATTCGTGACACATTACAGCATGAAAAATATTTGGAGCCACTTGATCGACATTCTTCATGCCTCATTATGAGTTGTTTGATGCTCTTGTTGGAGTGCGTCTATACTGTGTGATTCGAAAAAGAAAAAAAAGAGAATAGTGGTCATCTTCCTCTTCCTCGGCATCCATTTCCTCTGGTTTGGGCGTTCGGCTATCATTGGGGCATGACCTTTGTAAACCAGAAAGATAACAGGGTGAAGGGAGTTGGGTGAATAAGCAGTGCTCTAACACAACTGTGGAGTCGGGTAGGTCCCGTAGGAGTACAGCGGCAATGCTAGTGAAGGCATTCATGTGGACAGATTTGAATCATTCCACCTCGTCATCTTCAACGATCTTGCCCGACACGGTTCCGTCGTCCACTATTACTCTCCCTCTTAAAGTTAAAATCTAAACATCCATCAATCACCAGTCCATCACCTCTTTTTCTACCCCCTCCATTTCTCACCACCACATCCATCGTTCTCATGGAGCAACTAACTCAATATCCTAGTGCTTTTTTAAAAAAAAAATGGAAAATGTTTCCGGCCTCTACGACTGTGGCTAGCACCGTAACAACGTAAGAACTACCTCCGGTCATTAATATAAAATGTTTTGGACGAACAAAATAACCTAGTTTTAGTTTGTTTTGGTTGTTCAAAACGTATGTATTAATGACAGGCACAGGATGAAGTATATAACTGTACATGATCTGCCTAGGTAGTACTCATGGTAACTCCAACATACTATTATTACAAAGCCTACGCACCTCTAAGCTTCTACAAGGTAGCAGCCCTATAGAGACCGTAGCCTCGTGCTACCTAGAACTGATCAGACTCCTGCCTCCTGCTCGACCTGTAGCCTCATCTCCCTGTTGAAGCGCGCGATGAAATCCTCCACCCTCCTGTTGAGCTCCTCGTCGCTCAGCTGCCAGTACTCGCTCTCCTCTGCCGCCGGCTTGCTGCCCACAGTTGCCGACCGCCGGAGCCCCGGCCCTTCCCTCGCGGCAGCTGCTCCTTCCTCCGGAAGGCTCTTGGTGCTTGTCAGCACCCTTGACCATGGCTCCAGCTCTAGAGCTGGATCTGCCAGTGCGGAGCCCTCCTCGATGGTGGCAAGCGGGATGACCTCATCACCGTCTTCTTCTCCTTGCGCCTCCACTACTTCAAAAGTGTTGTTCTTGACGGTGCTTGGCTCGATTATTACTTCTTTTTCTTCGCCTCTCTGGACGGGATGGTTTGTCTCGACGCCAGGCTGAATCGCTTCATCATCATCATCTTCTTCTTGGCCTTCGATCAAAGAAGGCAATGCATGGTGCACGGAGTAGCTACTTGTCACCGCGCTCGCCACCTCTCCTTGGACGCGCCCACCGTTCACATCCACATCCACGGCGGGTCTCTCGTCCCGGGACGATGCGGCCAACGGAACCACCGCGTCGTCACTGCTAATGCCGTGCGCGGCCACCGGCGGCTGGCCGGCCGGCGCGCAGTACAGGTCATCGTCGGGCGCGGACCTGAAGAGGAGCGTACCGGCGTCGCCGGAGGTGGCGACGATGGCGGCGATGACGCAGTTGGACATGAGGAACCAGAAGGCGGTGTCCCCGGCCAGCGCGGCCGGCGGCGGGCGCAGCAGCGACACGTAGAGCAGCGGCAGCGCGGCCACCAGCGCCGAGACGGAGGCCCTGGCGATGGACTGCCGCCGCGGCAGCATGCCCGCCACGGCAGCAGGGAGCATATCTATCTACGTCGCTCGCTGGGCGGCTGGGGTGTGTGCGATCGACTTCGGTGGCTCGATCGTGTCTGTGTCGGGTTGCAACATGTATCTGTCCTATTTATAGGGGGGCTTCAAGTACTCGATGCAGGAGTGGCACTGCACACTGCTACCCAGCTAGCTGCCATGTAGCGCTGGTGATGTGATTTTGTTTCGCTTATTAAAACAGTGGCGTGGTGGTTTTGTCGTCGTGCTCGGGGCTTAATGATGGTGGTTAGCTGGAGCTGGAGCAGCATGTGTGTCTGGACTCTGGAGAGTACGTGCCAGTAGTGCCCTCTGCCATGTAGAAGTAGTGTGTTCCTCAAGGGTTGCAGCACGCAGCCGCGTGCCCGCGTGCCACTGTGGTATGTGCCAAGTGCCATGAGGCGGAGGACAGCCGGCCGGGCGACGCGTGCGACCTGCGGAGCAGGGCAACCCCGGGCGTTCCGGTGAAAAGGCTCCGGCGGTAGCGTGCGCGTGAGCCGGCGGCGGGGCCAGTCACGAATATTGGTGGCTCTGCGCATGCCGGCGTGGTCTCGGTCCCATGGGGGTTGCCGCGCATGTCTGGCGAGCACGCGACACATTTGTGTGATTGTGTCCGTGCATAGTAACAAATGGGCAAAGTATAGTAGGATATTTCCAATTGAAATGTTGGTAGTAAGGGGCCGTTTTGGATCCTTAAGTTAAAAGTCTAGTTCATGTTACATCAAATCTTTGGATGGTAATTAGAAGGACTAAATATGAGTTAATTATAAAACTAATTACACAGATAGAGGCTAATTCGCGAGACGAATCTAATAAGCCTAATTAATGCATGGTTAACACATGTTTATTGTAGCATCACATTGTCAAATCATGGACTAATTAGGTTTAATAGATTCGTCTCGCAAATTAACCTCTATCTGTGCAATTGGTTTTGTAGTTAATCTATGTTTAATACTTCTAATTAGTTTCTAAACATTCGATGTGACAGTAATATTAGGTTGGCCTAAAAAACCAAACACCCCTGACTTGATGCTACACCACGTTGACTTCGAGTAAACTGAGCGAGCTAGTCACACTGATTGCATCATTCATTAGCATACAAGCAAGATCGAACCCATCATACAGGAACCGCGCGTGCACACACACATGGACCTCGTGGGACCACCAGACCAAACACCTTAGCCCATCTGGCACTTTGGAAGATCTTGCTCTCAAGAAAAATAGAGCTTGATGACGTCGTTCTTACAGTTTAACTACTCTTTACCCCCGAACAGCTGCAGCCCGTTCATCTGTTGCCGCCAATCAGAGCCTTGTACGGCTCAATCAACCAGCCGTGCTGATGGTGTCCAGGGGCACCACCTGGCAGAAGACATCTCGGCGGCGTCGTCCCCCCCGGCCTGAATTATGCTGTGAGGGTGACTGAAACTGAAACGAAAACGCCAGGCTCAACACTCTCCAGCAGGGCTTCTTGTTGCATATATGTTTCATGGATCTCCGATTTGATGGAAATTCGCATCACATCAAAGAACAATAATTGGGGAATGCTCGGTAGTATAATGAGGTGCGAATGATGGTCTCAAGACCACGCGTTGGTGCTGTGTCCAGCCACAAGGACCAAAGGGTTATGGTCGTGTTTGGATTCTTGGTTAAAGTTTAGTTCTTGTCATATCAAATGTTCGGATGCTAATTAGGAAAACTAAACATGAGCTAATTATAAAACTAATTGCAGAATCTGGGCTAATTCGCGAGACGAATCTATTAAGTCTAATTAATCCATCATTAGCAAATGGTTGCTGTAGCACCACATTGTCAAATCATGGATTAATTAGGCTTAATAGATTCGTCTCGTGAATTAGCATCCCTCTGTGCAATTAATTTTATAATTAGACTATATTTAATACTCCTAATCAGTATCAAATATTCAATGTGACAGAGGCTAAAATTTAACCCCTAGGAAACAAACACCCCCTAATGTCTGAGCTATGATAGCTTCAGATTCGCATAGATCGATGTCTCTTTGTCCTTTCCCGTGAGACGAAATCATTGGGTCATCCTTCAATCAGCGAGAACGATGAGTAGTATGTTCTTAACTCCAGAGTGAGCAAACTGTATTTGTCGTTTCTCTAAGTAATCAAGAAAAACAGTCGTGTCCTACAATGAGATGAAATCATTGTCTTCTCAGCGAAACATAATTCACTATGGGAAGTCGGAATTTCCTTGTGCCTAGATCTGTCAAGGAAATAGTAGAGAAAACTGCCAGGAAAATCACAAACAACTACCTTGCGAGTCCGACATAAACCCAAAGGTAGTTCTAACTTCATGTGCATTCCGAGGAATGGATAAGGTAATTACAATTTTCCTGTAGTTAATTAATCCGATAAGGTAATTAGTATTTCCATGTGAGTCTTTACGGTAACGCTTAAAAAAAATGCCTAGCACATAAGAAAATTCCAGTTTCCAGTAGCGATTGAGTTTCCACAAATTTAACGAGTAGAGTTAACTAGGACTGAACAATAATCCTAAAAATTAAACATTAGAGTGTGTAACTCGGAAAAGTGTTTAAGGTTTCGTACCAAAACTTGAGGAGCATCATAATTTCAAAATCACCGGAAATAATTAAATGAAACTCGTTTACGTTAATAAAATATTTTTGTTGGGAGTTGATGAGATGGTCCAAGGGTTTAACCCCAAAATGTCCATGGCTACGCGAGGCAAGGTCCAAACCAGCCAATCAAGCAAAGTTTCATCTTTGTGCAACCCTCATGAGTTTTTCTGATCAAAAAGGGAAAGGAACATACTAATCCTAATCAACCATAATCCATGTTCTTATTCTTCTCATTTCCCCTTCTGCTAGGCTAATCCGTTCCATTAGAAATCGTTAGAATTTTGATGTGCATCACCCAACGTAAGGTTGATTCAGGGGGGTGTTTGGATACGAGATGCTAAATTTTGGCAGGGTCACATCGGATGTTCGGATGCTAATTAGAAGGACTAAACGTGAGCTAATTACAAAACTAATTACACAGATGGAGTCTAATTCGCGAGACGAATCTATTAAGGCTAATTAATCCATCATTAGCAAATGGTTACTGTAGCACTACATTGTCAAATCATGGACTAATTAGGCTTAATAGATTCGTCTCGCGAATTAGACTTCATCTATACAATTAGTTTTATAATTAGACTATATTTAATACTTATAATTATAATTAGTATGAAACATCCGATGTGACAAGTGGAGAAGCGGCTCGCACAGCTATTCATACCGTCATGATTAGATTTTGGTGACCAACGGGTTGTTTGCTACACAAGTTATCATGATTAGAAAATGACGGCAGGGGTCAGAAACAAATGGGGAACATCGACATTTTTTTTGTACTAATAAATGTACTGTAGGAACTAATCTATTTGCCTATTTCGTGCTCTCTGAGGGGGGAAAAAAGGAGGAGAATGTTCAGGCTCAATATGAGAACGTTGTACATTTTTGTTGTACTATTTACGATGTCACATAGTGGTTTCTATAAGGTTGGTCGAGTAGTTTTATAGAAAAAAGTAATTAAGTACAGTAGCCGGCTAACCACGGGATACACTATACTCGGAGTACACTCTTAACTGAACGAATCAAAAAAGAAAAAATATATCGCATCAAGGTCTGATGAACTCCCACTTTCTGATGATCCTGATCGATGAGCGCTTACTGCAAATTGTCTTTTTAAAAAGAGAAGGGTTTCCAGCTTGCAAAGTTGCGGTTTGTTTTGTCCCGTCCTCCTGGATGCCTATCCGATCCCTTCCTTCCCATGCGTTGCGGGCATGGCGGCGCGTGGACCGTGGCCCCCTCCTGCCGAATTGGAGATGGCGGTGAGCTGGCATATAGGTGTGCTCGCATACGTGACGTGGATATCCAGCGTTGCTTCCTTCCCAGTGAAGCCGGCCTCTAGGCCTAGGGGTGCGGCGTCACCCACGTCACGTGGATTGATTAGCTTGTGCTCGAGTGGAAGATCAGGACTAGTGTACATTTGCATATGGGATCGATCGTCGGCGTCACCTGATCCGTTAATCGCTTGCTTTCTGTTTCTTGCTCTTCCGAGATCCATCAAATGAAATACTGGCCTGAGTTAACAGGTGAGGGAGTAAAAAGGTGAACGCACAAGGACAATTGCTCTGCGGTCTTGCGTAGTCGTACTTGCCCCATCTGTAATTTCTGAAACATGCATGCTTGTTGTGTCTACAAAAGCTCAGAGATCTAATCGTCGTACCGTCGTAGGCCCTCCGAGGGAACGACGGAGACGGCGGACTTTTTTTTCCTTTAGGCCTACTTTGGAACATGGGTCAGCTTTGCCCTGGGTAGCAAACCCCCGACGGGGATATAATTGGCCGGTCGTATCCACAGGAGTCATTCTCCTTTCCCTGTCGCTATTCGGAAGCAACAGGTGTCCCTACTCTGGGTAACAAAATTGCATATCATGACTATATTGAGGCCCCGTTTTCTTCCACTAACTTATTTTTAGCATCCATCATATCGAATGTTTAGATACTAATTAGGAGTACTAAACGTAGACTATTTACAAAACCCATTACATAAGACGCGGCTAAACGGCGAGACGAATCTATTAAGCCTAATTAGTCCATGATTTGACAATGTGTTGCTACAGTAAATATTTCTTAATGATAGATTAATTAGGCTTAATTAGTCTTAATAGATTCGTCTCGCCGTTTAGCCTCCACTTATGTAATTGGTTTTGTAAATAGTCTACGTTTAATACTCCTAATTAGTATCTAAACATTCGATGTGACACGTGCTAAAAATAAGTCACCGGAAGAAAACGCCCCCTGATTATGAGCTTGCTTGCTGTAAGCAATAAATTGCACATGCCCAATATGCTGAAACTCCAAATAAACATTCAAATTGACATCGTACTCTAAAATATAAACTGAAAGATAAAACAAGTGATTTGTCAATATAAACTGAAAGCTAAAATCTGCACCAATATTTAAATTATAGTCCTCCAGCTCACACACCAATATATTACATAGATGTCAGTAACATAAAAATGGATAAATAGGAGGTGCATGTATATAAAAATTGACAGATAGGAGGAGCAAAATCTAGCTATGATTTTGAACATTTCTCATATGCGAATGATGAAGGCCACTTCACTTTTCTCTTTTCTCTGATCATGTGTTGCTTCCGCCAAGTCCTCTACAAGTAACACAAAAATACCGCTTTGGTTCACTTGTACTTTGCCTCCAAGCCAATGCCATTTGCAATACGCTCTCATAATGCCACCTGTTTCATACCACAAGGATCACATAATGCCATTTGGAACCATAAGACCTGAAGGAACAACTGTCTAAATTGGTGGTAGCAATCAGCCACAGATAAATAGCAGACAATGCGGTTCCCATTCTCCATAAACCAACAACACTTGTGACAATGTAGAAGTTGTCAACTCTAAACCAACATGCTTTGAGTAATGAAACCAACATGTAAAAGGACAAGAACAAGATAATGCAACATTTGCTTGCAAAATATGCCTAAGCAAGAATTCCAAACAACGATACATGCTAAGAATCTATCATTGGTCATTCTAATTGCAGAAATCAAGAGCAGGAAATCCAAACAACTTGTTGTGCTAGATGATGTGTGAGACATATATTCAGTGCATCTCGATATACAAGATTTTATACTATGTTCAAATGTTCAGACTACACATAATGTTCACACTACACACACCAAACAGGAGGCCCTTCAGGATGAACCCAAAACCCCAACACCAATTGACATGAAGGCTACTATCACTCTACATCTTAGAAAATCAGCATGACAAAGAAGAAGCTGTCTAAAAAGTAGAATATGAGCCAGAATCACGCTTCTAGTACAAGAGTAAAGGTTGAAAGCATGAAAAGATCTAGCATTTATGAAAGGAGTAAAAGCACAACAGATTAAAACATTTTGCAATAGAATTTAAGGAATAATGCTAGAAGAAGAGGAGAAAACTGAGACAAGCAAACATACCTGTAAATTTTTTTTGTTTAGCCAAACTAGTCGAACAGCTGGATTTTTGGTCATCATAAATATCTGTCAATTCATCTCAGATTGAAAGAGCTCATTAGCATCTGCCTTCTGCTCAATAGTTAGGTCTTCTATGCTATCCACAACAGCAATGCACTTTTCTACAGAATAGTCATCTTCTTTTTTCTTCTTCTCATCTAGTTTTTCCTAATTTTTCTCCATCTGGATCTTTCTCAAGTCTATGAATTCGCCGAGTTTAGCTGCCATTTGACTTTGCTTGCATTTTTTTCCACTAGCACTTTGTTGCTCCTCCTCTAGATTGAGATAGCGTGGTGCAGATTGCACTTCTGGGCCCTCAATTTGAGGAGAAAAAGGATTTGTACCAAAATTGATGCCAACAGAATCAGAGCCAACAGTCGTGTTCTGTGTACTTTGCTCAAAGTGACTTCTTTCAATTGGAGGTCGTGCCGTCATGTTAGGTGGCTCGGTTGATGTAATCTTCAGTGGCTATACTTCCTATTAATACAGACCAGAGATACACTCTTAGGTGGCTTTCATTGAACGCTGAAAAATTAGTTATACATTTTTCTTGTGATAGGGAGAGCCCTTGCCTATGCTGGGAGAACTCTTAAATGCCTAACAATTGACTGAACATAACAGATGAGATATCTTTAACTATTTTTGTGCATTCTGAATGAGAAAGATCTCATCTATACCACACTAGGGGATAGAGAGCACACACACATGCCATTGATCTCAAATATATGTAGTGCAGTGGTCTTCAATTAATGGCAATACCCAACCACCAACTGATGCAGCTAGCAACAGAATGAGTACTTGAAGCACCCACAGCCATTGGATAACTCAAATAGCTTATTTAGCAAACTACACTAAGTTTCATGTAGAAAATGATGTGTTTAGATGGCCACGGGATATACATCATATATAAATGTTGAAATGAAATTTCCTTTGTTCTCTATCAGCTAGCCGTGTGTCATTAATATATTGTCAATGTTCTAAAATTCATGGTATGGCAGCTAGAAAAGAGTAAGAATTTAACTGCGTTATCACATCAGAATCTAAGCTTACAAAAATTCATGACAGTTCTGAATACTATTACTGCAGCACAGATGAGCTGAATAAAATAAAGAGCACACTTGTACAAAAATAAGAACAGCACTAAAACAAGAACAGAAGCAATGAACAGCAAGATGAAAGCATTACCTTCATACAATGATTCCAAGCTGTTATATAAAGGAAAAGTGGAACTTGGCAACTTTGTGGTTATCCTATTGAAGTACAACAAAAACATATAATTAGATGGTTTATATAAAGGTTAGCTGTTATATAAAGGATTGTTATATAAAGTTGATTCTCCATTTAAGAGACCTAATCTTAATCAACTTTTTCCAACCATTTAGCTCTGCAATGATCATACCCAAAGTGTCGTTCCAGCCAACACCATTTTTCCTTGCTTCTTTTATTATCTTATAACTTCCTTTTAGCTCTTTCTCCTTTTCTTGCACTTGTTGCTTTATGAAATGTGTTGTTAAAAGCATATCATTGAAGTTGATTGTGATATTCCTCCAACCTTCAGTTGTCCAGCCATTTTGTGCCCTGTACATTGGGATATTGACATGCTCTTTCATTACATCCACCAGCCCTTTCTCATACATGTAGCTCCATGCAGGCCTTGTACCCTGGGATGTTGACATCGCTGAAAAATGGTGAAAGATAAATATAAGCTAAAATTCTAGAAATATAAATGTAAGGTAAAATGCTGACAATGCTCCAAATTACCATCTAATTATTATAGGCAGCCCACATCACTTGCGCGATTTGATCTCGTAATGTGTTGCCATCACTCGATTCTATCTCACTTGGATAACTGTTATCCCCCTCCGGCATATCAACAAAAGTGGTTGGATTGATATATTGTGGTTGGTGATCTAGCCAATTATCTTGCCCATTGTGCGCTCTAATTATATTGTGAAATACCGCTGCTGCTGCAGGAATCTTGATCTAAGTCTCAAATGAATAGTGTGTTCCCACTTTCAGAATTGGAAACCGTTTTTTCAACACCCCAAATGCCCTGTCAATATGATTCCGAAGTTGTGCATGCTGATGATTAAACAACTCCTTTTAGTTTGCATACTCATTTCTCTGCGATGATCCATGCCTTCTAAACTCACCAAGGTGGTACCTAACTCCTCGGTACGGTGTTATGAATGATGGAGTGTTAGCATATCCGCCATCTACAAGGTAGAATTTCCCTAGCGATACATGAAACCCCTTCGTAAGAGCAGAACGTAGGACTCCTGCATCAGACGCAAATCCTTCCCACCCACTAGAGATGAAAGTGAATTTGAGATCAAAGTCACAAGCGAACATAACATTATGGGACAATGTCCCTTTTCTGTTTCTAAAAGGAGGGGCCTTATCTTCATTGATAGTAATAGGGATATGTGTCCCATCGATGGCGCCAATGCAGTTCTGCACGTAAAAAGAAACCTAATATTGTTGGAATAGTGTGTTTGGAATGATAAAGGGCAAGCAGCATATATGACTAACCTGGAAGAACAGCATGAACCGAGGGTTTGATAAAATCTTGGCATGTGTTTGGTTTCGATTTGGAAGCTTGATGAATCTATGAGTCAATGTTGGAATTATATCGAAGACCTCATTGACTTTCCTACGAATTGTCTCACCGCTGTGTTGGAATGCTTTCTTCAGCGCTGAAATTCTAGCATTGTGGGAGAGCATGAACAAAAATATTCCTAATTGCTCCTCAATCTTAACACCGTGTGTGTCGCATAATAAGCTTTCTGCTCTGAGAAGATTTGCTATAGCTCTAAAAATCTCAACCTCCATTCTAAACTCTGACTTGCACAAATTTTCGTGGCCTTCTAGGATTTCTTTGACCTTTGTGGCACCAGGAAGAGATGACGTGTGTTCTGGCATCTTTTCATCGTAGAGACACGACATGACAGCAGGGACAATAACAAAGAAAAGTTCATCGTCCAATTCTTCCTCATCTAACATGAACTGCCTAACATCCTCCTCCCAAGAACTGGCCATTATCTATTATATAGGGAATAGGGATAATATTATTAACTAGGATATAATATAACTAAAAACAAGAATTATAATTGATGTGCCAAACATAAAAGATGAATTCTCTGAACTGCAATACATAAAAGAAGAGTTCTATGTACTTTTTTATAAATTTATATATAAAAAAGCTGCATTAAGTTAATGAGGTATTTCATTGGCAGCTAACTAAAACTAACAATTGTAGATAGGCTAAAACTGCTCAAGTGAAAACATAAAACTGAACAAAACTACCAGAAACCATGAACGATGATTCCATATAGAAACTATAATATGTCCTACAGAATTAGAGGGATCCAAGCTGCGTAAGTGCACAGTCATTAGCTAGAATGATAGGCCAAGCAGAGGATAGCAAACAATCATGCATTCAAAATGTACAGGTTGTCTAAGACCTGTTTTACAGATGACCAGAACGGGAGCAACAGTTAGAAAATAGACAAGTTCGGTAGTAAGACTAAACGAATGCCATCAAGAACAAAATGGAGAACAGATTTGCACCACATATCATAATTTGGGGGGAAAAATAGCGGCTTATGTTTGCTCTCTAATATGGGTGGCATGGATATTTCTTTTGCTGTATGAACACGAGACTCCCAGGTTAGAAGCAAGGCCTCTACTGACATGAGACTCCTGATGACAACTTCTACAGAAACTGTACGAATCAGACCTAGGTCAGACCTAGGAGAGGAACTTGGACGGGTTCTTGGAGCTAACCTGGAGTAGATCTTGAAGCTCAGACGAAGGTGGTGGCGGTCGCGAGGCCAGCGACAGAGATGAGGAAGAAGCCGGCTGTAACACCCCGTGTTAATGATAGCTTAAGAATAACATTAAGAAGTTAATGGTGAAGTTGGATTAGAGGAAGGTAATTTGAGCCAAAGTCAAATTTGAGCAAATTTGCAAATTGGAGTTTCAAATTTGGATAGATTTGGCTAAGATATGAAATGGAGACTCGAGAGTATTTAGAACTAAAAAGGGTGAAGCTTGGGATCTAATTCAAGTCCTAGACCTCTCGGAAATATAATCGAAGAAGGAATCAACAAAGTTACTATTTTCTGTCCGAAAATATGCGAATCTGGAAATCATAACGAGTACCCAACTTCGAAATGGGTTTCTGCATAAATTTTCATGTAAGGGGGTAAACATTTCTGAACATTAATGAAATATGGTCTTTAGACAAGCCGAGTAAGATGTTGTGGGCCAGAGAGAGTGGAGAATTCACATTTATACTGAAGTCCAAAGATGGCAGGTTGAGCTGATTTCAGCCGAGAAGACGCGAGAAATTTCTAAGTCTGAAAATGATGTTGAGTACATGACTTTGGAGCCAATTTCTGGAGAATTTTCCTTGTAAGTGAACAGATGTTTTTGGACATTAGTGAATTATGGACTATGGAGAAGGTAAATGAAATGTTGTTATCCAGAGAAAGTGGAAGGTTTGAATTTAAAATGGAGCCAAAAGTCAGCAAATGAGCAGATTTCGGGCTCCTTGCTGAAATAATTCTAAGTCTGAAAAACAGCATTGGTGAGCAATGTTTGGAGCCAAATTCAGAAAAATCTAGTGTAAAAGTTATATGGTTTCTTGTGCAAAATGGAATCCTTATTAGTTGTAGAGCACGAATGGTGAGTGGTTGGACTATATGGCATAAGTTTGGGCCACTGAAATTGGGTCGAAAGGAGGGTAAATGACCACACTTGAGGACTATCGAAACTGAATCGTGGAGGTTCGATTAACAGGAAATGTTGACAGGAACTTTGAGCTTCAAAATCTCGATCTTAGGGTGCTTATTTCGGTTGGAGGCCAATCTATCAATTGAAGTTCTTAGACTACTCTACAAGATTGCTTAAGGGATTTTCGAGAGATTGGATTCGAATTGGTCAATTTTGAGATCTGAAATTCGGAGTTAAAGAAGAAGAAGGAAGAGGGAAACGAGCAGAGCAGCAGAGACGTGCCGCCGCCGGCACTTCTGCTCGCCGGCCAGCACAACGGCCACGTCCGCGCTCACGCAGGCGTGCAGGTCGTCGAGGTGGCACGCATGCACGGTAAAAGTTCACATCACTACCACCCTGCCCTTATTCGTTTAACCCTCCGCCATCTTTGCTACTGCAAGTCGAACTCGGGCATGCAGTACCGCCGGCGGCCGTTTCACTCACGCCGCTGCTCCTCTTCGTGTTTCCACCCGCCCAAAGCTCCGTCAGCTCCTCCTCAACGCCCCACGCCGCTCCGTTCAGTAGTTCCTCGCCGTCGAGCTCTGAATCACCGCCGTACCGGTCCGCCCGCCGCCACCACCACCCTTTCGGTGAGCTCCTTCGTGCCGACCCTTTTTCCCTTCGATTGTTGGTCCTCGGAGAGTGGCTAGGTTGCGTAGAAGCCGTAGGTCGCGTCGGAGGTTGTCTTTGTGCCGCCGCCGGGCCTTGCGTCGGCCGGTCGCCGGCCATGGCGCCGCTGCTCGTGGGTAGCCCGGCACAGGCCACCTCCAGGAGGGCCGCCGCCGCCTGTGGGGAAGCCCCGGCTTGGGGATGCCCCCAGCCCGGCCACGCCGCCGGGGAGGCGCCGCCGGCGAGCCCCGCCCCCCTGCTGTTGCGCCCCTGTTTTGGCGCAGGGAGGAAGAAGCCCCTGGCGCTGGGGGCCCGTGCGCCAGGGAAGTTGTGAGGAGGAGGAGGGGGAAAAGCAGGCCGGTCGTTGATGCACTTGGGCCGTGATGCCAAGTTGCGGTAGGGGAGGCCCGTTAGTGCGTGGGCGCTCGTGGACCGTTAATCTTTGAGGAAGAGAGGGAGAGCCGGTGGGCTGATCGTCGGCTTGGGAAGGAAGTGGGCCATGAGGCCCAGGTGGGAGTGGAGAAGAGAAGGGGGGCCGGCCGGTGGATAAGAAGGGGGAAAGAAGGGGGAGCCGGCCCAAAAGGACCTGCCGCAAGGAGGCCCACGTGTCGGAGGTTGAGAGCTGACGGGTCACTTTTCGGCCCAAGGAGAGGTGCCGGCCGTGGGCCCCACTCGTCAGTAAAGAAGAAACGGAGGAGAGTAGGAGGCCGGGTGGGCCCTAGGTGGAAGTTATGGTGGGTAGAAGCAAGCTGGGTGAGAAAAGTTTGGGCCGGAGTTTTATGAATAAACCTTAGGTTTTTCTTTTATTAGATAAATAGATTAAATCCGGTTTACACCATTTAATTCACAGGAAATTCTAGAAGTGCCCAAAATTAGTGAAACCAATTTTATTAGGATTGTTTTATTTTCCCTTATGCATTAAAATTCTTAAACCCTAGGAAAAATAATAAAAATTTAGGTATTTATTTAATGCCTTTTTATTTAAGGTATTTAAATAAATGCTTAAACATTATTAAATGTATAAAACTTGAAAAATGCTTTATTATCCACAAATAACTATTAAGTCATAGGAAATAAGTTTTAAGATTAGAAAATTATTATAATGCTTTTAATAATAAAATAAAAGGTCTAAGGTAGGATTAGTAAAGGAAATAAATGGTGGGTTAATCTTTTCGGGTTTTTGTGTGTTGGCTTGCAACTTTATCATGATAAATTGTGTAGTCACTGTTGGCTTGCAACTTTATCATGAAGGAAAGTTGTATAGTCTTATATTCAAAAGTTTGCATCTCTAACTCCTGCATATGCTGAATCGTAGACGTCGAAATTCTTGAAGTGGGATTCGTGGAATACAGCTGGAGATGGACAGCGTTCGCGAAATGTTGAAGTGCCTCTTTTACTAAAGAGGTTTCCTGAAGAACTAACCTTTGTTGATCCCAGGCAAGCTCCGGTGCATTACACCTATTATTTTGAAGTCAATATTTCATGTGTCCAATATTGGTTATTGCTATATGTATGCACTAAGTCTAGGAGTTGCTTGAAACCCATTCTTGTGCATTATCATACCTTGTTTTAAGGACATCTTTGCCACTTGTTCAACCTTCAGTAGATAACCCAAGTCTAGAATTGCTTAGTTGCTTAAATACTTGGTTTACCAAACCTTAAGGCAAGTTTTAAGTCATACATATTAATCATGGAAAGATGACTTGGAAATTGAGAAGCGGACAGAAGCTAAGGATGTAGTTCTGTCTGCTAGATTAATTTGGTTAAGGCCCGATTCGTTGTCTTAACCTTTGGTCAAGTGATAATCATCTGATCACTTACTGGGTATGGGACCAGTAAAGCCCAGTAGGTTAGTAAACTCTCTGATCGGGAATACCTCGTACCCGCGCTTGACGTGCTGGAGATTGGCAGGGGCGTAGCCTGAAACTCACATGGTGATCGGGCCAGACGTGGGGTCCCATGTGGGGGTGCGTCCCTGGGTCCGGGTAGTCTTATTCCCAATCATTGATTTTGCTAATCGAAAAGTCGTTATGTACGACCTGGAGAGTTGTACATAACTGGTGATCAGGGTGCTCTCCTGCAGGATGTAATATGATCCGGATCGCCGCAATTATCGGTTATGAATGCACTTGATCACTGTTGAGCATCGTAGTGTAATCTCATGAATGCAATGTCTTACCAAATTAATTTGTTGTATGACTTAATTTCCTACTGTTTGCAAAGATATTTCTTTTTCATCATCTAGACTGCCTAGGTAATAACTTAATTAAAATAAAAGACAAAGTTAAGGTTCCACTTTTAGTAAGCTCTTTTGGCAAAATGTGAGTCAGCCAGTGCACTAAACAGCTGTCATGCAGTTCCAGAAAAGCTATTATATTGGTTAGACGGGTCAGACTTGCTGAATACTTCGTACTCAGGGGATCCTTTGTTGTTGTTTTCAGAAACCCAGCAGGGACCCACCGAAGAGGAAGCCCCGAAATCTAGGGTATCTTATGAGTCTCATGATACTCTAGAATAAACTTAGATGTTTAATTACTTACCCCGGACTGGTTTATATTTAACTCTTAGTAAGGGATTAACTCGCACTGTTAAGTTTTCTTCAATCTATGGTTGTAATATATCGTACCTTTAATATGTTTATAAAAATGTAATATTTGTTGATGCTATCCCATCGCGGATACTATCCTGATGTATGGCTATGAGACACGACGTGGATCTTTCGAGGAGTCCTAGGGACACTCGACGGACGACCGGACTTATACTGTTTTAAGTGCGCTTCGGATAATTGCTGCGTCGGCAACAATTAGGTGCATTTAAACAAGTTTAAGTTGGACGGTTCCACCACACCGGCGAGGGGCGAGCACGGCGGCAACGCGGAGCCTAAGGGGCTGGACTTCTGGAATTGGACAGCAACGCGGGGGGAGGCGCTGGTCGGGGGCCAGGCGGCCAGCGTGAACGGTGACATGTCGGGGTCGGGGAGGCAGGCGGCGGTGACCCCGAGGGGAGGAGCGGAGGACGACGCAAATGGGGCCTGGACGTCGGGACTCGGGGTCGAGCGAGCGGCGCGTGGCGGCGTCTCCATCGCCGCCGTGCGGAGCGACGGCGGCGAGCCGCAGGGAGGCGGAGGGAAGCGGAGCGGCGCGAAGGGAGGCGGAGGCGGCGCGTCGCGAGAGGGAGGACGGGGAGGACGCGCCCTACGTTCGAAGGTGGGATAGGTTTGCCCCGTGGAAAACGGGTGGGTTGAGTGGGGGAGCCCATTCGTGTGGGCTTCCAAATGCCGAAATTTTTTGGCCCGTGCCGCAATTTCACGGGGAGCGCCGGGCCGGGGAAAAGGCCGGGATCGGGGGGATTTTGGGCTTCCAGATTAGCCCTTATAGAGCTCGATTCGGTCGTGGTTAGATATGCTGCCGGGGAGTACTTGGGCCTGGCCAATTTTACTCAATATCCCCTTTTCTGGGCCTAAATCCTCGAAGCCCCCTCTCTCCTGCACGTTTTGTGCCCCAAGAAAGAGCCCGCGAATGATTTGCGGTCTGCTGCAGCCTCCAACCGACGACGTACGAGCTCGTGCAGCGGCACTGCGACAGAGAGTGAAAGTGCAACAGCACCACGCACGCTCTCCAGCCGGACCCTCGGAACAGCACACATGTGGCATTACCGGCATGTGGTCGCCTGGCGCCTTGCCAGCATCCTGCCCGGAAGTGTGCTGTGCGTTCTGGTCTCTGGTCTCGCACCCTCGCCTTTGCCCTTTGGAAACCCGAGCGCCTGCGGCACTGCTGGACTCCCTCCTGGCCTCTATCCTGCCCCTGCTGGCCGGCCTGCCTGCCCGCACCCGCTTGCCGCCCACTAGCACCGCACCGCGCCACCGCGAGCCTGCGCGACGCATGGCCAACCAACCACTTGCCCGGCCAACCTGACCCTGCCCTGCTCCTCCGCATCCCACGCCTTTCCACGCACACGTCTTTGTTGACCGGACGACGGGACGAGTGTGCCGTGTGCGTGGGGCAGCTCTTACAGTGCCCATCCATGCGGGTACTGCACTGGGGCGCCACAGTAGTCGAGTCGGTCGGATCTCTCTGCCGTCTGCACACTGCCCGGGCCAGCCGGCCAGGGGGGCCAGGTTTTGCTGCCGTAGGCCGTAGCAGGCTAGCAGCAGCATGCACGGGTCACTGGCGCCCCTCGGGGCGTCGACGACGACTAGTGCTGCAACTGTTTGTGTCGCACAGGCATACAGTAGCAGCATGTTTCCCAGCCAGGCCAAGGGGCCACCAAAAAATCGTCGGTACCACTGGACGCGATCCGCGGGCGCGCCAGTGCCGACCCGCACACTTGGGTCTCGCGAAGTACGTTACCAAGTAAAAGTACGCGTCCCAGGTAGTGTACCATGTGTACGTACGAGGTCGTGAGGGCTGTCTATGTTGGGTATGCATATCATAGGTATCAGACCTCGTGCAAAATTCAGCAGCAGAAGGGCCAATGGTTTGTACAGCCACAGTTTGGAAACTGCGAGTGCCGCAACGTATGTGTGTACACTGATGTTTCGTTACGTTCCACATGATGCCACGCTTCCTCGCTGAACTATGGCCAATGTCTGACAGATGAAATAAAGAGCAGTGTGTATGGCAAAGCTATAGGCTCCATTTGGTAGAACTTTACCTGAAAACAGCTTCCCCCCGGCTCCTACCCTGTCCTCGCATTTAGCGGTACCAAAATGCCCCCGGAATTCACCTAATTTTCACCCCAAAATGCCACCTAGCCTCCCCACTCACCTGGCCCTATGGCGCGCACGGCCGGACACCTGCAGCTGTGGCGGAGCAGCGGCCGGGCAACTGTAGCGGCGGAGCAAAGCCGGGGCCGGAGGGCGTGGCCGGGGATCACCGGCGGTGCGCAGAGCAGCAGTAAGGGCGGTGCGTGGAGCAGCAGCAACGGCGGAGCGCTCGCGCAGGTAGCTGCCTATGCGGCCCGGCGGCGAGGGAATGGGGCGGTGTGGGACCAGCGCCGCGGATGCCGAACGGGACCTGCGCGGGGGAGATACCTGTTCTTCGCGAGGAAAGAGACGACGGCGTGTGTTAGCTGTTTGCTGGCCGTATGGATAAGGCAGGGACAGGGACTGATGATGACCGATGATGCTTCAAGATGGGTTGGCGATAACAGCTTTGATGGGCCTAACGCTATGGGCCTCTAACGGTGCTATAGGATAATTAAAAAGGAATTAAAAACAGGATTAATTTATAGTTATACTCATTAGTCTATTTAATAATCTTTTCATTTTATATGAAATCGTATTATTAAGGAAAAAACTAAAGAGTCATCTGTACGACCAAATCAAATAGATAAGAGCACATTGATCATTTAACATGTTCTATTTATAAATTGAAAATAGGAGTCTTCAAAACGACTTCAGCTCCATCAGCCGGAGCTGTTTTAGTACACTCCGCCTAAAAAGTCGTGACATGCATGTCTAGCATCCGGTGTGGATTAGTTTGGCAGCCACAGAGATACATACACCCGGGTGTCGATAATTCCAAACAAAGCAGTATCCTGTAACATACAGCAAAGTTGCTTGCATCTAGCTGATCGATTGTTGGAGCCTTGGAGGAATCCCTCTGCTATACGCCGTGGCTTCCTGCGCCGAAGTACGAACGAGACGCATGCACATAGACGCCACAGTGTACGCTAGGCCCGGGCCCGGGTCCCAGTCTGTTGGCATTTGCGCCGTGTCCTTTCCCCCGCGTTTAATAAGCAAGTGCTGTTTTGGATGGTGTGGAACGGGTTTGGTTGGATTGGGTTTATCCCACTTTTATGGGTTGGGTTCAACCTATCTCGTGTTTGATAAAAGGGATGGATTTTATGAGTTAGGTTCAACCTATCTCATGTTTGGATGAGAGGGATGGGTTCCTCTTTTGTTTGGTTGAATAGGTTGAGAGGGATGGAATGGATGCCATTTTAACACCGTTAGCAACGGGTCCCACCTGTCAGCTACAGGGCCTATCTGTCATCTTTTTTTTTACCTCACCTTATCTCCTTCATCCTTCCTCCACTCGCGCCCGGGGTGAGGAGGGCGGGCGGCTGGTTCCATGCGCAGGAGAGCGGGACCGGCGACACTAGTGGGCACTACTACTTCTTGGGCGGCAGCGGCGGCGGGGATGGATTCTCGCGCGTTTTGGAGGAGGCTTCGGCGCCGGCGGAGGACGCTCCGACCACAGCGGGGAGGGAGTCGCCCCTAGCGGCCGCTGCTGTGGCGTCGATGATGGCCGCGAGGATCACGCCCGCGTTGCTATTCGTCACGGTGGTGCTTGCCGTGATGCTGCTCGTCTCGGGCTTGCTCCACGTGCTTCGCCGTCTCTTCCTCAAGAGTCAAGACCCACCACGCGCAGCACCGGCGGCATGGAGCGCCGGCTGCAGCACCTCTTCTTCCCGGGCCACGAGGATGGGGCCGGCGGCGGCGGGCTCGGCCAGGCCGCCATCGACGTGCTGCTGGAGTTCACGTATACCGAGCTGTCTGGCGCCGCATCCGCTGCCGCCGCGGCCAACAGGAAGGGGAAGGAGAAGGCGGCCCGGTCATTCGACTGCTCCGTCTGCCTCTCCAAGTTCACCGACCACAGCTGCCTTCGCCTGTTCCCGGCCTACGCCGTCTGCCTTTTTGAGTTCGCCAATCACGACTCGCCTGCACGCACAAACGGAGAGCCATGATGTTGATGTGGGTCGAGTGCGTCCGCTCATTTTGGGGTGGATGCATTCGACCCGCATCTAGGAGGAAGCATGTGTTTGGTTTTGGGACGATGTGGGTTGGGTTGGAGCCGATCCCTTTTGTGGGTTGGGGTCAACCCATCTCGTGTTTGGATGAGAGGGATGGAGAGGGACGGGTTCGTTCCAGTTTTTTATTTGGTTGAATGGCTGAGAGGGATGGGATGGATACCATTTTAACACTGTTAACAATGGACCCACCTGTCAACTGCGGGCCCACCTGTCATCCTCTTTTATTTTTTCCCACGTTATCTTCTTCCTCCCTGCCCCGGCGCCGCCTGGTTCCTCCTTCCCGCCTCGACGTCGGGCGCCTCCTCCCTAGCCACCTCTGCGCCGACTGCCGCCTTCCCGGGCACCTCCGTGTCGCTCCCACGCCGGCTCCTGCCTCCTCCCCACTCGGCATCGGGCGCCTCCTCCGCGCCGTCCCGGCGCTGGCCGCCGCTTCCTTCCCGCTAGCCGCCCCCACGCTAGGTCGGCTCCTCCCGCGCACGAACGAACACGCGCGCGGACGGACGCACACGGCGTCCGTGCGGGTCGAGTACGTCCGCTCGTTTTGGGCGGACGCATTCGACTCGCATATACGGGAAATATTCCTTAGAGGGACGAACCTAACCCACTCCATTTCCAACAAAACGCAGGATAATGGGGTCGAACCTGTTCCAACCCACATCGACCCGGTAACCAAACACACCCGAATATTCCCTCGTGGGTCCAACCCAACCCAAATACATTTTCAACTAAACGGGGGCCCATAGAGTCGAACCCGTTCCAACCCAACTCCACCCCCAAACCAAACACACAACTCTAAGTATAATCCAGGAACTGAACGCGACCGTCCGATCGCGAGAGTCCCACCGCAAACCTGCGATGAAACGCCACCCGGCCCTCTCTCTTGCATGCTCTCTTTGATCTGCCACTGCACACGCTCACTGGTACACACGGACCCTGGTCACGTAGGCCCGTACGACCCGGTGGCCCATGCGGCCCATGCCCATATGTCCCGCCGTTCCTCTGCCGGCCTGTGCATTGACCCGTACGCGTACGACGACGTCCATGGCCCTCTGCACTTCGGTCTGGTGTACATCGTGTCCATGCATCTGTCGTTGGTTTGTGGCTTTGCAGACATGCTGACAAACGCACTCCCCGTTGTTCTTGGAGCCGATGGCATCGTGTGCCAGTCTAGCTAGCCTATTGATCAGTCAGCCTTTGACCACAATAAAATGTTTCACCAAAATGTTTTTTTCGAAGATTTATAAACTCTTTAGTCATAGCATGCCTCGTAAAGGTGACCTACCCTCCCTACCCCCTTTCACTATACCCCACCCAGAGCCAGAATAGCAAGTACACCACGCACGCATATGCACCAAATGGCTTCCTCTCTCTTCTCCTCGCTCTCGCTCGTCCTCCTGCTCGTGCTCCAACTCCAAGCCGCCACCACCGCGCAGCCAGCGCCGCAGCTGCCGAGGTCGGAGCTGGCGGCCGTCTTCCGGGTGATGGTAGACCTCCTGGGCGACCCGTCGTGGCCGCAGCTCCACCCGCGGCCCTGCACCGACACGCCGTGGCCGGGGCTCCAGTGCGAGCTGGCCCCCGACGACGCGCGCGTGCTCCGCGCCACGCGGCTCCACTTCGGGCCCGACGTCGCCACCCCGCCCTGCAGGCCCGGTGCCAGGCTCGACGCCGCCTCGCTGCGCGGCCTGCCACACCTCAAGGCGCTCTCCCTCTTCGGCTGCTTCGTCGCCGGCGGTGAGGATGCCGCCGCCGCCGTCGACCTGCCGCCGGCGCTGTTGGCGGGCGCGTCGGCGTCCCTCGAGCAGATCGTGCTCAAGTCCAACCCCGGCCTGAGGGGCCCCATTCCCGCGACGCTGGGCGGCCTGCGGAGCCTCCGCGTGCTCAGCCTGTCGCAGAACGGGTTCCGCGGCCGGATCCCCAGGGAGCTCGGCGGCCTCGCCGCGCTGCAGCAGCTCGACCTCAGCTACAACAACATCACCGGCGAGGTAAACGAACAAGCATTGCCTTGCCTGAAACAAAAATATTGTCACGTTGTCATGTGGTAAACGTCTGTTCGTTACGCGCGGGCCCATGCGTCAGCAGATACCCGAGGAGATCGGAGGGATGGCGAGCCTGACGATCCTGGACCTGAGCTGGAACGGCATCGGCGGCGGCATGCCGGCGGCGGTGGGGAAGCTGCGGAGGCTGCAGAAGGCGGACCTGAGCTACAATCGCCTCGCCGGCCGCGTGCCGCCGGAGGTGGGGTCGCTGCGGGAGCTGGTGTTCCTGGACCTGAGCCACAACGGGCTGGCGGGCCCGCTGCCGGGCTCGCTGTCCGGCCTGTCCAAGCTGCAGTACCTGCTGCTGCAGGACAACCCGCTGGGCACGGCGGTGCCGGGCGACGTGGTCGGCGTGCTGCGGCGGCTGCAGGTGCTGGGTCTGTCCGGGTGCGGCCTCACAGGCCCCATCCCGCGGGCCGCGTTCGCCTCGCTGGGCAGCCTGACGGCGCTGTCGCTGGACCGGAACCGGCTGGACGGGCCGATCCCGGCGACCCTGGCGGCGCTGCCGCACCTGGGCCAGCTGAACCTGAGCCAGAACCGGCTGGCCGGGGAGATCGCGCTGCCGGGGGACTTCGTGGCGCGGCTCGGCCGGCGGCTCGACGTGCGGGGCAACGACGAGCTCTGCGTCGGCAGGGGCCTGCAGGGGAGCGGCTACCTGGCGGCGCCGCCGTGCGCGGACAGGCGCGACGGCGAGGGATCACTGGAGAGATCCGCGGCGGCGGCGGCCGGTGGCGGGCGACGGGGTTACGGTTACGGGTCCGTCTGCGTGTTGGCGTGTCACGTTTTTGTGTCGTCTCTGGTGTTCCGTTGGTTGTGACGTGATGTAACTTCGGTCGCTCTCCTGCGTGATTGTGCGTGTGCAGAACGGCTAACCGGATTGGACATGTGTTCCTTGGCACGTAGCTGACCTTAGTCCAACTTAGGAGTATTAAATATAAGGTAATTACAAAACTAAGGGGGTGTTTGGGAAACACCTGTTAAAGTTTAGCACCTCGTATCCAAACAGCCCCTAAGTGCAAAGATAGAGTCTAATTCGCGAGACGAATCTATTAAGCCTAATTAGTCCATGATTTGATAATGTGATGCTACAGTAACCATTTGCTAATGATGGATTAATTAAGCTTAATAGATTCATCTCGCGAATTAGCACAAGATTTTGCAATTAGTTTTATAATTAGCTCATGTTTAGTCCTCGTAATTAGCATCCGAACATCCGACGTGACACTGCTAAAGTTTAGCACATAGTATCCAAACACCCCTTAATAATCTGCCTAGTCATTTTGACAGATTTTGATCTTGATCTTATGTCAAATTTTCGGCCTCGCAAGACAGATACAAAACGGTGCTGCATTTCACTACTCATTGCCATTCATAATGACAGTCACATAGTAGCTTACATTTATAAAGATATCATAAACTTATCTAAAGTGTAACTATAGTCAAAATACAATACTCCTTCCTTCTGATAGCAAACTGGCTGAGCGTAGCTTGACTGGTACCTTTAGGTGGAACCTTGAAAATAAATTCCTTCTAATCTGAATAACTTCACTTCCAACAACCTAATTGATTGAAAAAAGAAAATAAACACAAGTTACATTAGCGTTCCCTCCATTCCAAATTGTAGGTCGTTTTTGACTTTTATAGATTGATAGATATTACGTTTTAGCTTTTTTAATTTATAAATATTATTATGTATCTAGATACGTAATATCTATGAATCTGAAAAATCAAAACGACCTGTAATTTGGAACGAGGGAGTACATGACATGGGTAAGATTTTTAAATAGAGTGGGAAGCAGACAGAAGGAGATTAGAGAAGAAGGTAATTAGCTTTGAACCCAGTTATATTAAAAAAAAGAAAACTTTGAACCAAACAATCATCGGTCTTCCGGGTTCCATTCGGATTTGCGAAAAAAAGTTAGTAGAGTACAGAAAGAGAGCATAAACCCCTGCATCCCTGTGCTCTCGCAGTCGCAGGCACCGCTCCCCTAGGCCTGTCCTCACCGTCCCTTGGCTCTCTCTCCTCGCCGCTGCCGCCCCCATTTCTCCACCGCCGCCACCCGCATTCCCGCACCACCGCCGCCCGCATTCCACCGAGCCCACCCTTTCTCCTCGCAACACAACAGCGTAAAACTAAACGCCGCCTCTCCGCACCTAGGCCGAAGCCGCAATCCCCCGAGCGGGCTAGCCCCAATGGCGGCCGCCTTGTAGTTGCGTGCCGCGGCTTTCGCCGCTACAGCACCGGTGGGGTCCTCTAGCCTCGGATCTGACTGAGACAAGGCTAGCGCGCTCGAAGCTTTGCTGGCATTGGAGCGGTTTCCCGTTCCGGCAGCGGGGTGGAGGTAGCTCGTTGCTGCGGCACGACGGCCAGGTTCGGCGTGGTGCGCTCCTCAATCCTCCGCTTTTAACTCTCACCTGGTTTCTAACACAGGTGTACCGTGTACATGTACTGAACTCTGTTTTTTGTGTGCAGAGGAATTTGGCTTCACAGAGCGCCGCGGCATCCAAGCCCTGCCCATAAGACCGTAAGAATTTGACACGCCTTCTCAGTAATTGGTTCGAAAATGATGCTTGAGGATGCATATACATAGTAAACACTTCCATTGGATCTTGTTTTCAGAGGAATCTGTGAATTGACTCCACTTAGTTAGGTTTGATTTTGATAACTCTAGTTGAATTGAATATGATTAGTGTGGCATACTAGAATGTAGAATCAGATATGAATTGGAAGCGGGGAGTATGAAAGCTGCATCATTCTGGAGAGAAGTATTGATTTCAGCTTATAGCACTAAAGCAGATGGCCAGAATGCCAGATGCTTGCAGGTGGGGTTTAGCACTACAGCAGATCCAAAGCCTAGTATGGTTAAAATACGGCTTGGTTTTAGTTGTGTTAAAGGTGAAAGGATCTCAGTTGACGACCAAGGTCCTGGTAGCCAATATCAAGGTCAAATGTATAAATATGAATTCGACCTATGAGGTGTCAACGTAAAAGTACAATGAGATGGAAATTGACCCATCCATTCATCTCAAACCCAAATGGTGAGGCTTTGAAGTCTGTCAACATGTTGATATGCCAGGCATTATGTAGGTAGCTAGCCATAGCAAAAAATAGAGACTTACTGCCAGAGCATGCATGATATGCTCTTGTGCTCGTGATTCCCTTTTTTTCTTATTAATTAAGTTTGTTTTGTTATCTAGATAACTACATGTAAATTTTCCAAAGGTCAGAAAAGGTAATGATGTCACCTTATCAACATAGTATTTTGACTTGCTTATATAAACCTGACTGCAGGATAAGGCTATTGATGTGCTAAAATTGTGCAGAAATGTTTGAAATTGTTAAGGGATATCTATTGTCATGCTTACCACATTCTTTTGATAGTAAACATGGTGCTTCATTCTGAGAGACTAAAAAATACTGTCTGATTGTCTTTGTTTTTTTTTACTCATATCATTTGATATCAGTATAACTTTTGTGAAAGTTCAGATAAGGGAATAGAATAATACATTAAAATAAATTTATGCAGTTTGCCCATAGTGACTTCCTTTAGTTCAGAAAACTTCATTTGAATCTGATTAAGGCTGTGGAGGACATGTGAATTCTCTTTGCGAAGGTAGAAAGAAGTGATTGATCATAAAGTAAAAACTAGAAACTAATGGTCTTGCACAGGTTTACTGTATTTATAATTGGATTTTCCTTCAAGTGCATATCCACTCCTTATCATTACTTCAGAACTTAGATACCAATTCCGTAGAAAAAAACAGTCATACCTCAACCAACAGCATTCACTTACTTATGCCCCAGTGGTCACCTAGGAATTATTTTGGGCTTCTGGCTACCCCTACTAGCATTTTCTTACTTTGCAATCACCTAGACTTAATGATTTCATAATTCATATGCTAACTCTAAGCTCAAAGTCACAATACAAAAGTGATAAGGTGAGTACAGAAGATATGAAAGAAAGGTAAAAGAAAAGGTCTGGTGGGTCCAGACTCCAGAGATCTTATTTTTAGCTACTTTCAGTTCATAACCGTCATATTATCTTAGATTTTGTTAGGTATTTATGAATAGGATCCTTTGCACAATGTACTCATAGTTCCATCATAACAAAATATCATAACATAGGATTTGCTGTGGTGCATTGACTTATAACTGTAAGATCTGAATAACAATTCAGGGCTGTATGTGCAATTCTGCATGCCCTTTGATTTATTCAAAGGTATCATGAATTTTGTTTCAATGTGCATTTGCCTCATTATCTACTTCATACCTGTCCCAACTCCCAAATCTTCTCCCACCTGGCCTTAGATTATGGGTTTACTATCTTTCTAGTGATGAATCATGAATGCGTTTGTATAATAAAACACAAAACTGTACTGTAAAATAAAGAGCAGCCCTGTCCTGTTCTTTTGTCCTTAATCATCTAGGAAAATTACACTAATTGTCCTATGAATATACATAACATAAGCTGCTTGACTCGTCCTCTCTCTCCTTGCAATTCCACGGTATTTTATACCTTATCATCCACAGCTTACTGTCACATTGCAGAATATGGCTTCCAAGATTCAGCGCTTGTCCTCCTTCATTGCCATTACAGTTTTTGCTTCACTCCTTCATCCTTGTGTGTCTATTGAGTTCCGCCATGAGCTCTCCAGCTGGACCACTGGCATTGCTACGTGGTATGGTGATCCTAATGGTGCCGGAAGTGAAGGTAATAGTCACTCATGAAAGAATATCTGTCATCTCAACAATCACCATATAATAGCTCTGCTCAGACCGGTGTGTGGCTTCGATAGTTGTTCTGATGCATGTTTGTGTCAATGACACCCTTTGTAGGTGGTGCATGTGGGTACCAGTATGCTGTCGACCAACCCCCATTCTCGTCCTTGATTGCTGCTGGCAGCCCTTTCATCTACGACTCTGGAAATGGATGTGGTTCTTGCTACCAGGTGCGTGCACTCCTTTGTGATTGAGGCGATCGCATGCTTGCGCTTCTGCCATTTTACATCTGGAAATGCTGATTCATCAGGTGGTATGCTCTGGCAATCAAGCTTGCTCTGGTTACCCTGTGACTGTTGTCATCACTGACCAGGGCCCTGGTGGGGGTCCATGCCTGAGCCAAGCAAGTGATGGCATGTGCCTAAACGAGGGCGCCCACTTCGACATGAGTGGGACGGCGTTTGGTGCCATGGCAAAGCCTGGAATGGCCGATCAGCTCCGTGCCGCTGGCATCCTACAAATCCAATACACTCGGTATGCCGTTCATTCAGGACATGGCTGCTTGCAACCAACTGTCGTCCTCGACTAATTTGTGTCGACCTTGCCATGACCCATGCGCATATGGATGTACAGGGTGCAGTGTGAATGGCCTGGAGTGGATGTAACCTTCTCTGTGGACACCGGTTCGAACCCGAACTATCTTGCCGTGCTCATCGAGTATGAGGACACTGAAAGTGACCTATCGGGCGTCGATATCATGCAGAGCTCGACGGGGCAGTGGGTGCCGATGCAGCATTCGTGGGGTGCAGTGTGGAGGCTCAACTCTGGCTCCGCCCTCCAGGGCCCGTTCCATATCCGACTGACTTTCAGCTCAGGCAGGGTGCTCATCGCCAGCAACGCCATACCTGCAGGGTGGAACGCCGGCGTGTCGTACCGGTCAGGAGGCGTGGCGGTGACGAGGGCCAGGCCCAGGAGTGCTGGATGCCGGGGCTACAAGGCAGCAGGAGCATTTGGCGATTTGGTGTATCACCTTCTCCTGTTGTTTGTGATGTTAGCGTTGTGAATTAGTATGTTGCAAAATGCAGCTTTGGTAGTTTTGGGATGCAGATTAGGACTACCTAGATGGACAGAGTTGTGTGTTTTGATATTTTTCTTGTAGCTGAGGCCTAAGAGGATGGATAAGCAACTATTCTGGTTGGACAGTGCCCATTCATGTAAATACGCGTTTCATGAAACTGACTGGGTTTTTTTTTTTTTTGATAAATGAAACTGACTGGGTTAGTTGAGCAACTTTGTCCCTATTTCCTAAAGGGTCAAGAAGGATAGTTTTGCTATGGATTTGTATTTGCTTTTCAGGTATTTGCTATGGATCGGATGCCACGTCCTCACGATGACGCCATAAAGGTTTTTTAATTGAAACCGCTTTTCTAAGGTGAATATTACTGGAAATTCTTTTGGATGTGGCACTTAAGTAGGCACTAGGTTTGAAATGTGAAATGAACCGTTCACAACCTGTGGAAGTAAAGCGAAACAAATTTAGAAAATAAAGTGCGCCATGATTGGATTTGCTTGGCAGGTCAGGACAAGAATAAATGAATAATGCTGCCGACTTGCCGTCCTTTTTACTCGTCTCTTTATCTTAGCTATCGTGTAAGCTTAGAGGCAACCGTAATGAACAATCCCATAATAGCTCTCTCGAATTCTCTTCCTCGATGTTGAATTTTCGGGTGGTCGGTGGTGACGTGGCTTCCCCCTGACATGACTGATACTGAAAGAGAAAGACTATGGCCTTGTTTAGTTGGGGAATTTGGGAGGTGCCAAATTACTGTTACAGCACTGTAGCACACTGTAGCGTTTCGTTTGTATTTGTGAATTATTGTCCAAATATTGACTAATTAGGCTCAAAAGATTCGTCTCGCAAAGTACAACAAAACTGTGCAATTAGTTTTTAATTTCATCTACATTTAGTACTCCATGCATGTACCGCAAGTTTGATGTGATGGAGAATCTTCTTTTTGCATAGTGTCAAAGTTGGGAGTTGGGAGTAACTAAACATGGCCTATGATGGTTATGCATCATCACCTGCAATCCGAGCCATTCCGAGGTACTAGTAATGTGAGTCGCTTTCCTTTCCAATTGCCATGTCTGGACTTTTCCAGCATAAACCCTGTTCCCCCTCCCTCGCTCGACCTCCAGTCTCCGCTCCCCGCCACCCCCATCGCTCGCTCCTCTGCTCCTCCTCGCGCCGCGGCGGCCGCCCCGCCGCCGCCACCCACATTCAACGAAATCCACCTCTACTCGGGATACAACACGTGCCATCGCAGCCGCTTCTCCACTTCCCGGTCCGGACCCCCAAGTGCCAAGCCCCCAGGCCCCGGCGCCGACCGCCTCGTCGCTGCGTGCAACGCGTCCCCGGCCCCGGGCGGCGGGAATCCGCAGGCCGGCTCTAGCTAGGTCCGCCGCTGGTACAGCTAGCGCGCTCGAGCCTCGAGGCTCGCCTTTTGCTGGATTCGTCCCTGACCTTTGCCGGCATTTGGTGCCCGCTGCAGGCAGCGGCGCCGGCGAGGAGCGTGCGTGTTGCTGCGGTGGGGGACGGCGGCCGCTCGGGCTGGTGGCGTGCGCGTGGCCGCGTCCGGGCGTTGCAGCTTCGTGCTCTACACTGCTTTTGACTGTTAGTATCTACAGCCTACAGGTAATTCTCCTCTGTTGTTGTTGCTGCTGCATATTTTATACGTGTTCTTATATTGAGTTGGGGATAGTAGTTAATTCAGAACACGGCCGCTTCAAGGCCGGCGGGTAACACTTTTGGAATTCTCTGCGTCATCTCAGCTATTGTCGTCTTTAACCGCTTTTCAAAATGAAGTATTCAAGTTCCACTGTATCAGATATTCAGATATGACTTGCGGACTTGTAACTTGTAAGTAGGCAGTATGGGATCCTGACCATTCCTGGGACAAATTGTGCATTCAGCTGATAAAAGATGCTTGTACGTGGCATCTACAGATCCAAAGCCACCGCATAGTTTGCTCTCTAAACTGCATCTACAGATGCAATCCTGAACGAATCTAGTCTCATACCTACTTGGTTTGAAAATACATCATTGGCAACTCAAAATTCTCCCAAATTTACTCCCAGTTGGCAATTGGCATGCTGTTTGGTCATGATTTGACCGATGCATTCTAGATTAAAATGCACTGCCAAATCCTGTAACTCCTCTCCCCAAGGAGAGCAGCTGACTGTTCTTGATCATCTATGTCCTTATGCAAACTGTCCATCACACAGTGAAAATAGCGCTTCTATTATCTTTCCTCGAGCTAAAGTTTAGTACGTGTCACGTCGAATATTCGGAGGCTAATTAGGAGAACTAAATATGAGTTAATTGTAAAACTAATTGCACAGATGGAGGCTAAACGGCGAGACGAATCTATTAAGCCTAATAATCCATCAA